>NW_022884034.1:0-37866 GCF_011952255.1 Bombus vosnesenskii | reverse complement strand
GGAGGGTTGCTAGTGGGAGACGTCGTTCGTGGAAAAATAGGTCTCTCCTGTCTTCCCGTAACTGGGACAAAGACTGTGTATATGTTGAAGGTTTTTAGGTAACTAGATATTAGTGTTTATGACGGTCCTCGTGCAGGTCGATCACGTACTGTGGAGACGCGTCGACATCTGGTAAACATCCTGCCCGGAGAATAGGATCTGCGTGTGGCAAGCTACGGGACAGAAACCGTTGGAATGTTTACTGCCAAGTGCCGCTACGAATCTTTCTTTTAAGGAGTGCTATAGGATTACTCAATGCCTTTGTTAGATGGAGAGTTCGTCCCGTTGACCGCGGCCACGTTCGGCGACTAATTGTCGAATTGAGCCCAAGCCCATTGTCACAAGACTTAAACAAATACAATTGGTTAGAATGACGGCAAATCGTTTAGTTACAACTGTAGATTTGAATTACAATGTTTCTATGGATATTCCCGAGGTTTCAGAGGGAAGGCACCGGTGAAACCTTATCTCCGACAAGTATAATTTTATAACGTATTACGTTAGATAGAATAACGTAATAACGTATTACGTTATATAGTATAACGTTATACCGATTTACCTTATATAGAGTAACGTTATAACGCATGACGTTCCGCAGAATAACGTTACGACGTATTACGTTATATCGAATAACGTAATAACGTATTACGTTATATACTATAACGTTATAACGTATTACGTTATATGGTATAACGTTATACCGTATTACGTTATATAGTGTAACGTTATAACGGATGGCGTTCCGCAGAATAACGTTATGAGGTATTACGTTATATGGTTTAACGTTATAACCTATTACGTTTTATAGAATAACGTTATAACGTATTACGTTTTATAGTATAAAGTTATAACGTATTAAGATATACAGTATAACGTAATAACGTATTACGTTTTATAGTATAAAGTTATAACGTATTACGCTATATAGTGTAACGTTATAACGTATGACGTTATATAGTATAACCTTATATCGTATTACGTTATATACTATAACGTTATATGCCTTAACTTTATGACGTATTACGTTTTATAGTATAACGTTATAACGTATTGCATTTTATAGAATAACGTTATAACGTATTACATTATATGGTATAACGTTATACCGTATTACGTTATATAGTATAACGTTACAACGGATGACGTTACATAGAATAACGTTATAACGTATTACGTTATATGGTATAACGTTATAACGTATTACGTTATATAGTATAACGCTATATGGTATAACGTTATAATGTATTACGTTTTATAGTATAACGTTTTTGACGTATTACGTTAGATAGGATAACGTAATAACGTATTACGTTATATAGTATAACGGTATAACGTATTACATTATATAATGTAACGTTATAACGTATGAAGTTCCGCAGAATAACGTTATAACGTATTACGTTATACAGTACAACTTTATAACGTATTACGTTATGTAGAATAACATAATACCGCATTAGTTTATATAGTATAACGTTATAACTTATTACGCTATGTAGTATAATTTTATAACGTATTACGTTATATAGTATAATTTTATAACGTATTACGTTAGATAGAATAACGTAATAACGTATTACGTTATATAGTATAACGTTACACGGTATTACGTTATACAGTATAACGTTATAACGTATGACATTACATAGAATTAAGTTATAACGTATTACGTTATATAGAATAACGTCGTAACGTATTACGTTATATAGTATAACGTTATAACTTATTACGCTATGTAGTATAATTTTATAATGTATTACGTTATATAGAAAAACGTAATAACGTATTACGTTATACAGTATAACGTTATATCGTATTACGTCATATAGTATAATTTTATAACGTATTAGGTTATATAGGTATAACGTTATATCGTATAACATTATATAGAGTAACGTTATAACGCATGTCGTTCCGCAGAATAACGTTATAACGTATTACGTTATAACGTATTACGTTATATAGTATAACGTTACACCGTATTACGTTATACATTATAACTTTATAACTTATGACATTACATAGAATTAAGTTATAACGTATTACGTTATATGGTATAACGTTGTAATGTATTACGTTATATAGTATAACGCTATATGGTATAATGTTATAACGTATTACGTTTTATAGTATAACTTCATATCGTATTACGTTAGATAGAATAACGTAATAACGTATTACGTTATACAGTATAACGTTATAACGTATGACATTACATAGAATTAAGTTATAACGTATTACGTTGCGCAGAATAACGTTGCAACTTATTATGTTATACAGTATAACTTTATAACGTATTACGTTATATAGTACAATTTTATAACGTATTACGTTATATAGGTATAACGTTATACCGTATTACATTATATAGAGTAACGTTATAACGCATGACGTTCCGCAGAATAACGTCATAACTTATTACATTATTCAGTATAACTTTAAAGCGTATTGCGTTATGAAGAATAACGTAATAACGTATTACGTTATATAGTATAACGTTATAACGTACTACGTTATATAGTATAACGTTACACCGTATTACGTTATACAGTATAACGTTATAACGTATGACATTGCATAGAATTAAGTTATAACGTACTACGTTAGATAGAATAACGTAATAACGTATTACGTTATATAGTATAACGTTATACCGTATTACATTATATAGTGTAACGTTATAACTTATGACGTTCCACAGAATAACGTTATAACGTATTACGATATATGGTATAACGTTATAACGTACTGCATTTTATAGAATAACGTTATAACGTATTAAATTATACAGTATAACGTTATAACGTGTTACGTTATATAGTATAACGTTATATCGTATTACATTATATAGTGTAACGTTATAACGTATGACGCTCCACAGAATAACGATATAACGTATTACGATATATGGTATAAAGTTATAACGTATTACGTTTTATGGAATAACGTTCTAACGTATTACGTTGTATAGTATAACGTTATAACGTATTACGATATATACAATAACGTTATATGCTTTAACTTTATGACGTATTACTTTTTATAGTATAAAGTTATAACGTATTACGTTATGTATTATAACTTTATAACGTATTACGTTTTATAGTATAATGTTATAACGTATTACGTTATATAGTATAACGTAATAACGTATTACGTTATATAGTATAACTTTATGACGTATTACATTAGATAGTATAACGTTATAACGTATTACGTTAGGTAGTATAACGTTATAACGTGTTACGTTATATGGTATAATTTTATAACGTATTACGTTAAGTAGTAAATCATTATAACGTATTACGTTATATAGTATAACGCCATATGGTATAACGTAATGACGTATTACGTTTTATAGTATAACTTTATAACGTATTACGTTAGATAGAATAACGTAATAACGTATTACGTTATATAGTATATCGTTATAACGTATGACGTTCCGCAGAATAATGTTATAACGTATTACGTTATACAGTATAACTTTTTAACGTACTAAGTTATGTAGAATAACATAATAACGTATTAGTTCATATAGTATAACGTTATAACTTATTACGCTATGTAGTATAATTTTATAACGTATTACGTTATATAGTACAATTTTATAACGAATTACGTTAGATAGAATAACGTAATAACGTATTACGTTATATGGTATAACGCTATAACGTATTACGTTCTATAGTATAACGCTATATGGTATAACGTTATAACTTATTACGTTTTATAGTATAACTTCATATCGTATTACGTTAGGTAGAATAACGTAATAACGTATTACGTTATATGGTATAATGTTATAACGTATTACGTTAGGCAGTGTAACAATATGACGTACTACGTTATAGAGTATATCGTTATAACTTATTACGCTATATAGTATAATTTTATAACGTATTACCTTATACAGAACAACGTAATAACGTATTACGTTATATAGTATAACGTTACACCGTATTACGTTATACAGTATAACGTTATAACTTATGCCATTACTTAGAATTAAGTTATAACGTATTACGGTATATAGTATAGCGTTATAACTTAGTACGCTATATAGTATAATTTTATAACGTATTACGTTATACAGAACAACGTAATAACGTATTACGTTATATAGTATAACGTTATAACGTATTACGTTATATAGTATAATTTTATAACGTACTACGTTGGATAGAATATCGTAATAACGTATTACATTATAGAGTATAACATTACACCGTATTACGTAATACAGTATAACGTTATAACGTATGACATTACATAGAGTTATGTTATAACGTATTACGTTATATGGTATAACGTTATAACGTATTACGTTCTATAGTATAACGCAATATGGCATAACGTTATAACGTATTACGATTTGTAGTATAGCTTTATAACGTATTACGTTAGATAGAATAACGTAATAAATTATTACATTATAGAGTATAACATTTCACCGCATTACGTAATACAGTATAACGTTATAACGTATGACATTACATAGAGTTAAGTTATAACGTATTACGTTATATGGTATAACGTTATAACGTATTACGTTCTATAGTATAACGCAATATGGTATAACGTTATAACGTATTACGCTTTGTAGTATAGCTTTATAACGTATTACGTTAGATAGAATATCGTAATAACGTATTACGTTATATAGTATAATGTTATAACGTATTACGTTAGGCAGTGTAACATTATAAGGTACTACGTTATAGAGTATATCGTTATAACTTATTACGCCATATAGTATAATATTATAACGTATTACGTTATATAGTGTTGAAGTGGTCACCACTTCTAAGAAAACTCTACATCTGGTCTTTTTTAGTTTTCTCAAGCACTGAAGCCATCGACAGCGTTTAGACAAAAAACTGCGACGAAGTCAGGCCATAAACAGTAGACAGGCGACGTTGGCTTCGGGGTTTTCAGTTATTAGGTAACACAGCTAGCGTGCGGATCTGGACCAGCTCAAATTGTATTTTTACTTATTACACTTCTATTTAAATATATTTTCTACCTTACGATTTATCCACGTGTTTTCTCTGTTTACACACCGAATAACCTCAACATATAGTATAATGTTATGCCGTATTACATTATATAGAGTAACGTTATAACGCATGACGTTCCGCAGAATAACCTTATAACGTATTACGTTATATGGTATAACGTTATAACGTATTACGTTATATAGTATTACGTTATATGGTATAACGTTATAACGTATTACGTTATATAGTATTACGTTATATGGTATAACGTTATAATGTATTACGTTTTATGGAATAACGTTATAAAGTATTACGTTAGGTAGTATAACATTATTACGTATTACGGTATATAGTATAACGTTATAACGTATTACGTTAGGTAGTATAACATTAGAACGTATTACGTTATATAGAATAACGTTATAACGTATTACATTATATAGTATAACGTTGTAAGGTATTACGTTAGGTAGTATAACATTATAACGTATTACGTTATATAGTATAACATTATAACGTATTACGTTATGTAGCATAACGTTATATAGTATAACGTTATAACGTATTACATTATATAGTGTAACGTTATAACGTATGACGTTCCACAGAATAACGTTATAACGTATTACGATATATGGTATAAAGTTAGAACGTATTACGTTTAATGGAATAACGTTCTAACGTTTTACATTGTATACTATAACGTTATAACGTATTACGTTATATACTATAACGTTATATGCTTTAACTTTATGACGTATTACGTTTTATAGTATAAAGTTATAACGTATTACGTTATATAATATAACTTTATTACGTATTACGTTTTATAGTATAACGTAATAACGTATTACGTTATATAGCATAACTTTATGACGTATTACGTTAGATAGAATAACGTAATAACGTATTATGTTTTATGGTATGACGTTATAACGTTATAGCGTATTACGTTTTATAGAATAACGTTATAACGTATTACGTTAGGTAGTTTGGACGAAAAACTTACATCCGGCGGAAGCGTTGCTCACGCTGCCGAAATCGCAATTTGGCACCATTGGATGCTTCGCAAGACCAACTAAAGCTGGAGGGACCAATGGTGTATGCGTAATTCTGTATTTTTCTACAGAACTGATTACTGCACCGCACCTTATTGCCGTATTCATCATTCCGAACGCATAACCGTGGAATAATGGCAAGAAAACTAGTATTCGGTCTCCACGTCGAATATCCATTGATTCTGGGGCACTTCGATTAAGAACAAATGCAATTGAATCGAATATTTATAATTTCAACTAGAATGATAAGAGTTAAGAAGCACAACAATAGAGAAAATATTATATAGTTGATTTGAATAAAGAATGGTTTGTTAATCATATAAAACGAATAATATATATTTAAATTTAGCATAAATGAAAAATAAATCTCGAAATATATGTGTGGTCTTAGATCAACCGGGTACATTGTGTATATTAATTTAATATATTTACCTTAGAGTTTGGATGAAAAGTAACAAATTTCGATGAGACAACATTACTCCTTTTGGAATTCCTGTTGTACCGCTAGAACATAAAATAGCTGCCATTCTTTTCCTGTTATGATCTATCTGCACCGGTGAAGACGCATAGAGATCCGTGATACTTTGATATTTTTCCAAAACCTTGTCTCAGGTTATTATATTTCCATCAAGAGGTTTATCATCCAATTCGATTAATTTCATATTCCAGCTTACAGTAGATGCAATTTTCGCCAAAATGTTTTCAGTGCGTCGCGATACAAACAACACCCGTGGCTGATAAATTTCCAGCATGTGCGTAAATTCTCCTACGTAAAAAATTGCATTAGATATGATTAAATAACGCATATGCTGCATTGCGTAACTTAACCACTCCGCGTAACAAGGTGACAGTTTTACAAAAGATCTAGAAATATTCGAAAAGCCTTACAAAAGCTTTTTCCGATATCCGTCTCCGCAAGGAGAGGCTGAAACAACTTTCTTTGAAATAACATATTTTTCGTAGAATGTTTACTCTGAGAAGATATTCGGAGTAGTTAAATACAATTTAATCGTATACGATTAAAAATTAGTATTGTTTGTATCTCTAAAAGGTGACGGAGTAACGCATATTGAGAATATAAGTGATTATTAATTTCCGCATCTATATACACAATATTTAACAATTTAATATTAACAATTATTGTTTACACTAGATTATAAAAATTGGTGTTAGAGTAAGTACTGTTTCTAGACTTTTATTGTTAATTCTGCAAGTGTAATGTAAATAAATTTAGTCTTTAATTAAAGTATCTAATTTATGATCTCTGTTTCTAGTAGTTGTAAAATTCTATAATAAACTCGAGGCAAATAATAAAGTCGAGGCTCGATTTCATTAACTTATATATGGCATAATCAGTGGAGTTATCAGAAACATGCAAGTTTCCAAAAAAGAAGAGCAAATTTTTCTTTCCACTTTTCACGTTCTGCCTTCGTTAAATTTCTATAATATTAAACACGCACGTACTTTTAATTAAATTAATTTCTTTGTTATTATAAAATAATTCGTAAAAGCTGCTTGGAGAATATCTTACTTTCTGTATATGCTGGATTCAACGGTGCAAATGTAGCTCCGATAAATAACGTGCTACATATCGATACCACGTAATGTGGATGGTTTTCAGCTGCAACGGAGATTCTGTCTTCCACCTTGATTCCATAATTTCTCAAAGCAACAGATAATATTGTGCTTTTTTCGAGAATATCCTTGCATGTGTAGTGTTTACCAGTTTGAATATCTACCTGATATAGTAACATGCAAGTATTACAATATAAAACATAGTAATCAAAATGAATCATTTGTATTGTCGTTTCTTGCTCTTTTTATATAAAAAAATCTATCTTGTTTAAATTGAGACTGTTGATTACTCTGACAATGTACATGCTAATACAGCCATCTGTAATCGCAATATGCGGGTCGCTTATCTAGAACGAAACGTACCAGGTCGTTAATTATTCGTTGCAACGGTAGTGTCAAGTATTCCATCCGTAAGAAAAGCTTATTTTCTGACGAAAATTAGAAGGACTGTAATGTCTAATTCAAAATCAGTACAATCACGAGTCTACCTCAGCTTTTTAACTTTTAATAAAATCTCTGATATGGACGTCAGGAAATGATAAAACGAATGACCTGCGACTGATTTGCTTCACTGCATCTTATATCAATTTATATTTTGTCTCGTTTATATTCTGCGGCAATCGTTCTTGTTTCTCACAGCTCAGCCATTCTGTAACGATGAACCGTTGTAACATTCGCAGTGTTTCAGTGTAAACTGTTTGATTGTTCCGATTTAAAATGATGGCGCTGTAAAGAAGGTTATACGCTTGGACGGTTTATAGTTTATTGTTGTAATACAGCAGGAATGTGGACGATACACGACGATGTTAGCCGAAAATTGTGTGTAATTAAAAATCCCTAGGCGGTTAAAATACATTCAACCACAATAACATTTATAGAAATATAAAAATTGTATTGAAAATACAATTAGATGGCGTATTTATGGAATAATAGTAATAAGGTAGCACAGATATCGAGCAGTATGTGTTATGCATTTTATGTGACATGCCCCTGTTTTTACGTTTGTTGTAAAGGAACGAATATTATTATTTTTTATCGTGTGTTCACTGAATCAAATGCTGCAACGATTGCTCGCAAAAATTTCCAAGTTTTTCTGTATTATTCCGTTTATATTCCTTTAGTTTGATCAACGTGACGTTGTTCGGCCTTCTTGTAACTAAATATTTAGTGTGATACGCTATACCGAAATTATCACATTATTGAACATTTGGCGATAATATTTGTTGAAGGGTAGACAAATGAAAATTGTGGCTGGGCAAACGCGGACAAGATGCGAATAAACGGATGCAGTTTAGTCTTTGTAAAAATTCCCTCTTTCTCTCCTAATCGAGGTTCTACTGTGTACGTACAATTTAGCGTATTATTGCCGCGATCATATTTTATTTTTTTATTTCAAAGCTTGCGATTCCGAACATTATGTTTTCTCCGTAATCGTTTCAAGTGTGATAGCTAACTGACGTATACAGGTTGTGTAAAAAGGTGTCCGATACTCAAAGGGCTTGTAGTGCCGACCGGGAGAAATAAATATCGACATAGTTCTAAAAGTAGCCCTTTCGATGTAAAATCAATTTTTATTTTTTAGCGTTCGATATCTTGAGTGAGCCTCCTCGCAATATATCGAATATCGTCGGTAGGATCGAAATAACATAATCGCGAATTTAGTCAAGGATGAAAAAAATGCGTTTCGTAGGTCAAATTCGAAGGGTGCTGTGTATTTGTTATTTCCACTTTAGAATAGTAAAGGGACATTGTTAACCACACAAATAATCTTTGTTGATATTAGTAATAACTTTGCTGAGTGGAGGATAGTTCACCCAGACTTTAGAGATAAGCTTGTAATAATAAACATACATCGTTATCGTACAAGGATCGTGCATGTCATTTCTCGCATCATTCCCGCCTCCCATTCGCACTCAACAACTGGCGCTAACTGGATTTAATCTACGGATTCCAACTAAACTCTAGAAGAAACAGAAAATACGCACGAAAACGTGACCAACGCTAGAAAGATCAGCACGATCCACGACTAAAATCATCAACGCGCTTCTGATATGCAGGCGCTGGAAAACCGACCTTTGGTCCTTCAACTGCCAAGACTGCTTCGCATTCTGATTTTTCTTCATTCAACTGTGAGCATGCACGATAGTTTGGTTAACCCCAAAAAAATAATTAGAAAAAGTTTCACAGGTATCGGTTGGTCGTCGAAATGGACAAGACGACCTTAACCAAGCTTGCTGGTGCCCGAATAGTAAAAAGAACTAAATTCTCATTTTCAAGTATTACAATCGTTTTTGATGTATCGTGTATGTGTCTCGTACATATTCCCTAACATAATGTACCTCGAGAATTTTCAACAATAATTCGTTAGAATTATGGATGAGCTCTAGTTATTGGTATTAATAGCATATTTAGTATTATAAAGTATTTGTTCCTTTTAATATATTCTATGTTCTACGACTCTTCGCTAGTAACGAGACACGTGTCTTTCTTTCGTTTTGAAGTCAAATCATCTCTAAATCAACAAGGAGACTGAATTTTAGTAGGTAAGTGCGTAGTTGTAAACATTTCTCTTCTTCTAAACACTCGCATCTAAATTTAAGTGGATTTTGCAGCAAAATTATAATCAATTCAACGTTTTCATTGCCTTATTTATTATAATACATTCTTTATAATTCAAGTTGACAGTAAACAAAATCCTGAATACACAGATTCAGTGAGCTAGTAATCGACGGTCATTGAATCTTTCGGCATCGATGTCGATCAAGATTCAAAGCGAATGTCGAAGAGCGAAAACGGAAGAAACAGAAACGTAAATGTACGTGTTCATGATATAAATTTGAATGCTCTGGACGTTAACCCATCAGAACGCATTTATTGTCTACAGCAATGTGAAACACGGGACATTTCAACTGGCGATCAACGTTTTCTAACAATATTTTGATCCCTGCGCCTATTATCGGCAGAAGATCCTCGATCGATTCGAAACTCGATAAAGTAACCGGCAGGTGGGCGAGAAGGATCGCAAAGAGAACACTGCTGACAAATGTTGCACTTATCAACCGGTTCTTCATGGTGCTTTTTAAAAGTTGATTTATCTGTTGAAAGTAATTCTTTGTTTTCTTTAGCATTAACTATATTCGAATCGATAATTACAACAGTTTTTATACTACTAGAATGTATCTATAAAATTAGGAAGTAATATAAACAAGTTAATTTCAATTATATTTTAGTCCTTTTAGTCAATTAGATTTAGTTCCTTAGAAATCTAAGTGTAATACTATTTGCTATTATCAAAAAAAAACAAAACGATATTTTCGAAAATAGGAGTTCTATAAATAAAGAAAGTAGAGATTTCACAATGACTCGACTATTGAGCAAGAATAAATTCTGTGCATCTGTTCGAATTTATTTGAATAATGACAGAATTAAAACCAATGATATTAATGACCAAATTTGTACCTACCGATTGCTGAGAGAAGCGGATATTTCGCGTATACTCATATTCGTATCAACTGAAACTTGCAATTTGGAGTAACTGCGCGACTGTACACGAATCTCTATATATAGGCGGCTTTCGAACACGTAAAGTCCAAACTACGCGATACAATACCCGATAAACAATTTTTCAATTACGAACGAGAGTTATGAATTCGCGATGACCTTAATCGTTTCCTTGCAATAAGCAGCTGCTCGCACGTTAATATTCGCACTTCCTTTAAAACGAAACAACTTTTCTTCTGTAAAGTCAATTCACATCAGAGACCAGGCCACACACCACGGACAGGATGGCACCCAGATGTCTGCATACCCTTGGCGCGCACCCTCAATAGTCTTAAGTGCCCACCAGGGGGCCTTGGCATTTTTATAGTTAAGGTCCTTCGGACCAAGCGAGTATTTCCTGTCTTAAATTTCCCTTTACGTTTATTGTCTACCACGTGTTAGCTTAGAAAGTTGGTTTTCTCCACATCTGGTATGTTCCGTTGGCAACTTTCTCGCGAGGGCGGCTAAAACCCTTCCTGGTCCACCAACCGTCCTATTATCCAATCGGAGATGGTGTCTACTGCCCTCACTTCCTTAACCAAAATTGTCATCAACAAATCCGATAGTCCCGTGTCCTTAGACACACCCACCCCTAGCTTTCCTCAGACACAGTATCGTCAGTAAAACTTCACTTATTCTGTATCCTTAGAATAGTCAACATATCTATATCGGTCTCTACCCTTATAAGTCGCTTACTTAATGTATTGTTGTAACTAAGTCTTACATAACGTGGTTGGAGTGAATTGTGATTTATGCTAATTCAGTGCGTGTTACATTGTGATTGGTGAATTCACAATAAAGGTTGATTAAAACAAAGTTAATTATTGTGTTACGACTCAACTATATTTTATTTTCACCAACCAACCCTAAAAATTACGTGACACGTTCGTGGACGAATGTATTCGTTGACCGTTCGTATCGTCGGACGATAGTTGGTCGCATTTGTTCAGTCGTTTCGTAATCTCGATTTAATCGTCGAAGACAAGTCGAAATTGTCTCATCGCTTGTTCTTTGCGCATTGAGTCATTACTCTTCCTCGTAAATCTGTTACTCAGGGTAAATTAATAAAGTTGAAAAGCGCGGTATTATCGATATCGGAAACGTATTGTTATTTCCTTAAATTGTGTCAATATTATCAGCAAATAAGTATCTTCTTACTTAATGTATATGACTTTTGAAACATTGAAAGATTATTATTACTCGTCTACTTCAATATTGATTAAGACATTTCCTTAATTGTGGTTAAACTCATGAAACATTTCCTACTTGTGTGAGAGACTTTAAATTGATTCGAAGTAGTATTTTACAGGAAACTGATGAAACTAATGAGTTAGATATTTATATAATTAAAGCTCATTTGTATTTTTTAATTTTTTTACCATGTACCATGATTTTTGGTACACTCCAGTTTGAAAATACTTGTTTTTAATGTATATAAATAGAAGTACGAACTTCCTGATAAGTTGAATTCGCGAATCCTTACCACCTATTTACTGCAAGAATTCGAATGGCTTCGAGGACTAAGAAAGCTAACACTAGTGATGTAGAGTTTACCTAGAAATGAGAATAACTTCAACATGAATAAAAAAGAAAAATGAACGGATTATAGGTTGGGCTAGAGTAGCAGCCGGCCGAAACTAAATTTTCAAGCAATCTGTTGACGTATGAAATGTTGCACTGTCTTATCCGTATGTTCGTCACATACATAGTAATAATTAAAATCAGTAGACATACATCTAACCCATTAATCTAATCCAATCTACGGATATGACCTATTTATCATTTTTTTTATTTATATTAAAGATGACTAGCACCAATGAGTTAAATTTAGGTAAAAAATACAGTCATTTGTGTGCCAGAATTATAGAAAGAGTAGAAGGGTTGTATCTGTACATCGAATAAACAAGAAATAAAGCGGATATCCAGGAATAACTCATCAGCTATGGAATCCAAAAAACTAATTTTAACTTAAAAAAATGTTGCCTCTCTGCTTGTTTGTCTGTTCGTACTTGCATCACGTAAAAACTACTGAACAAATTTCGATCGGGGTGTCTCCGTTATATAGCGTAGTGTCTTGGAAAGAAAATTGGATATGTTTCATCTCGACCCGTTTTGTAGAAGCTGAGAAACAGCCTTGCATTTGAATTGTATCCTCTCCAATGTTTGATCGTCGAGCAACGATGGTTATTGTTTATGTCGTGTTTGTTCTGAAATCGAACCTTCTTCTAATTTAATATTTCTTACTGCGGAAAATAATTTAACTTTTAGTACAAAGAATATGTAGCTATTTCATTCATAGAAACTCATCTGCTTAAAAATTGTTCCGTATATTAGTTGTGCGTACCGAATATTTTACATACGCTAAAAAGCTAAAAGTTAATTATTAAATCAAATAAATTAAATTTGATCGAAGTTTTCTCAGGGCGTTAACATATTTCGATAACATATTTGAAGTTCATTGAAATCGGTAAAGTGCGCTATTATTTTCGAATAAAAATGCCAATAATATCGACTACGATTCACTAGCCGTTGTATTATAGACGGCTACGCACGGTTACAGCGTAAATCAAGAGCATTTCAAACTTTTCCTCGTTACTCTAACTCATGATGCTACGTGTTATTCTTCGTGCATTGTCCACGTGCACGTTATGCAGAAGATAACACGGGACTATTAATATCTTGTGTACTCTCTGAATGGGGTAGAGGTATCAATAATAAATGTTTACAAACATTCCATGAGGTACAACGACCGTACAGTAACACGAGAAAATTTACAAAGATGTAACATTAAAAGGAATAGCGCATATCTTTCAGTTTGAGCACAGTTGCTGTTCGCGTAAATGTTTTCATTTTCCTGTTATTATGTAGTCATACACGCAAAAGTTGAAAATACGGCGGAAAATCTACTTTAATAAAAGATAGAAAATATCAAACATCGTTAGTTTGCAGGTTCTTAGAAATAACATCATTTATGACAAGCACTAGAACAAATTCTGATAAATCCACTAATAATGAAAATATTTCGTATAGCAATTATAAAATGTTGAGGTTATTCGGTGTGTAAACAGAGAAAACACGTGGATAAATTGTAAGGTAGAAAAATATATTTAAATAGAAGTGAATAAGTAAAATACAATTTGAGCTGGTCCAGATCCGCACGCTAGCTGTGTTACCTAATAACAGAAAACCCCGAAGCCAACGTCGCCTGTCTACTGTTTATGGCCTGACTTCGTCGCAGTCTTTTGTCTACGCGCTGTCGATGGCTTCAGTGCTTGAGAAAACTAAAAAAGACCAGATGTAGAGTTTTCTTAGAAGTGGTAACCACTTCAACATAAAACGTAGACAAGAAGTTAGTAGATAGGGGCGTTAAGATTAGGCGAGGAACACTTGCGTTTCTTTCAATGGATTTGTACAATTTATTGTTAATTTATTATTAAATACTACAAAAAATAAAAATATAATATTATTGTATTAAACGGTGCAGTTCATTATTCGTTATGGGAATATTTTATACACATTAAAAAGTTATTGGTTCAGATGGACGTAACAGATTAAAAATAGCACGAATGCACCTAGTTATCCCAGTTTTTTGAAATAATATGGTCGTTTCTCCTCGACGAAATGATGGGTAAGAGTAATGAAATGAATCGAATCACGTGCCACTCGTAATTTCGATTCGAACCACATCTATATACAGACGTTTCGTTTATCGTGTCCGCGTTTAATATCTTCGTTACTTCTGCAGATACAGAAAAATGTACGAGTCAAAAGTTATTTGGATTAATACATATTATTGTGATTCGTGTTCTACCCTCAGAGCCATTTTTCCGAATTTTCAAGGTCATCGACGATTTTCCAATAGCAGTAACATATTTTTATCATCGTACTATTGTAGCTAATAAAACATGGATTTCAGACATGTCATTGAAATAACCTAAAGTAAAAAATTCATGATAATTTGTAACGACATGAGAAATTAAGCATTTCCCACTCTTTCGCCCAAAATTATTGTCATTTTGCAAGCAATGCCCACTACTTTCGAGATTTTAATAAATTGTGTTCTTAAGTTCCTTTGATGACGCTTCGTTTATAAAGATTATAAACAGCATACGAATCGAAACACACGCACAGTCGACTCAAGATATTAATCAAGATAATCGGTCGAAAGTTCTGCCATCTTATCTGTCTTGCTAACATCGACATGTGCAGTTGACCAACTTTGCGGTGACCTTCGTCCAGCGGGTCTATGGCGACGTATTCCCCTTGTGCGGAGGTAAAGAAGTTAGTCTCAGGGTGGGCAGTGGTTTGACAACAGGGCGGTCCCGCCAGCTCAAAGATCCTTCGGGATATGACTTTATAATACTTTTCTAGCAAGCAAATGAACAGTGATCGATGTCTGACAAGACGAATCTTTACCAGGTGTCTGCTTCGCTGTATCATAAAGACACCGCGTTGCATTCTTTGACAGTTTTAGTAGCTGAAAATACCCATATCGACGAAGATTACAAATTACGAATTAAAAGAAAGATTAAAAATTCAAATATGCAAATTATCTGGTTTGTATGAAGATGCTTGTGCGTATTTTTACGTACGTAATATACAATGATGATTGTTACTGGGTAATTACTGTTTCATTGTTGGCAGTTAATAACAAAGTAATAGGATTCTTAGAGAGAATGATTCATCGAAACTATTCGTTTGTACTAATTATTCCATGGAAATCAATTGGTTCCAATTGATTAGCACGATCAGTTGCAACGATTCAGCTACCTAAGCGGTAAATGGGTCTATTTGCGACATATCACAATACATCAAACGTGTTTGGGGATACATTAATTCAGCGACTATGAAAATAGCTGTGTGATTGACCCGTGTAATGTGGTTAATTCGCATGACGATATGGACCGTATGAAAATTCAAACGCGCACCGTCAATGGGGTTTAATGGGCCAAAACCGGAAAATAGCGATGTCATTGCATGCCAGTGCGCTTACTGCGGCGATTATGTCAATACTGGTATTGTATCATATGCTGCATGCTATATATTTATCAAATAGGGCAATTTTTTTAAAAGACCGACTTTATCGGAACTGTAGTCTCATTTTTCACCCGTATAACGTTAAACAAAAGTTATAAGTCAAAGATTAAGAAATTGCTGGATAATTTGATAATTGAGAAACAATCGATGACTGGTACGAAATATTAGTATAGAAATGCACATATGTATATATATTTCTACATGATACGAAAGAAAAATTGTTTGACAAAGATCGAAACTGTGCAACAAACTCTTTTTATTTAAGTATCCGTTTTGGAAGAAAACTAAATTTTCAAATAGTACAATGTACGAAGCGAAATATAATTCCATGTATAAATACACGCAAAAATCAGGCCTTCGAGTGTAGTTACGTTATAGTCATGAGAGACAATTTTATTGTAATATTTCTATATTATTTTGTGAAACCGAATTAGATACTTGACAGAAACTGATTTTATCTAAGGCATTTGATGGATCATTCGTTAATCAAAATATTATATTTTCATTCCCACGAAATTATTATCAAAGATTATTTATAGATGTCTATCATAGATTCTTCCAATGAAATACAATTCACAACAAATTACGTCACGCGCGTGACAATTGGCCGCAAATCAAGCAGATAATAATCTATCGTTATAATCTACTATTAGATTGGAAACTACTTCATATTCTGGTAAACATTTGTATACAGGGTGTTCATTTGAAAATGTCCAATTATCTCGAGAACTACGCATTTAAAAAGAAATTTTTTTGAAATAAAAACAATGCAACTTGTCTCTCACTTTTCAGCCCATTTCAAGGTAATTTGTAAGGTAGGAAACCACACTTTTTTCTCATTCTTCGGGAAAAAAGAAAAAGTTTTATAAGAAAGACCTTTATCGGACTTTGTCTTAAAATGATATTTGTTCAACTTTTATCTGTACAACTTTTTTTATACACAAAACATCGGAATAAATGTGTTTAGAATGTCCTCACTTTTCCTAAAATTACCAAGATTTTGAAAACATTTTATAATGCTTCGTTATTTGTGTATTTAAAAGGTCTCGTGAAAAAGTCGAATTGTTAGTGATTGTACACTTTAATCTCTTCCGCTGCTTTGGAAATAACAAAAACTGAAATAAATGTTTATCTGAACAAATACCCTTTTAAGATGAAGTGCGATAAAGAAATGTTTTCTATACGAGCTTTTCTCTTCTCTCGCAGAGTAAGAGGCTGTAAAGGAAAAATATGATCTCCATTTTAAAAGACCAAGTTGACCCTTGAATGACTTTAAAAAGGCTAAAAAATTAATAACGAGCAGCACGGTTGCTCTGCGTGGTTTTCGAGATAGTTGGACGTAAATTTTCCAAATGAACACCCTGTGTAAAATCCGGCGCATATGCATAGTACAACGTTCAGCGTCTATAGAAATTGATATATTCGATTCAAGAAATCCTCTATCACTTTTTTTAGATAGCCGGTAGTAATTTTGAATATTACGATGCAGTAGCAAACCTATGTAGAATATCAGTAGTAAAATATTTTACTTGTACTAGAACTTTTCGAATATTAAATTTTCTTTCGAGTTAGTATAACATTATTAGATATTCTAAAATATCAATACGCATTTTTAACAATTTTACGATTATTTCAACTGTTGAATGAAATTTTGTTATTCATATAACGATCTATAGACAGAACGTTAATAGCTAGTTATATTTTTTGACGAATTATTAAAATTTGCTACTAGTTGAAAAATATGCTACGTTTGTTTCTAAATGCGAGAATACGATATGCACAATGGTCTTGTAAGATTAAATCGTTTCTTTAAGCGATTTATGAAAATTTGGGAAAGATGCGATCGAAGAAGGTATACACGTATATGTACTTCAAATGCAATGTACTTAATGGACGAATAGCGAAACACTGTTTCATGGGTTTACCGTGAAAGCATTTTCGAAAGCCCCATTACGAGAACCGTAGCTTGAGTTCTCTCAAGAGCACCATTAATGGACCATAGTGTATCTTCATTTCATTTAGGCTAGCTTTCCAGCAAAGCTACTATTCACAATGTATTTATTTGCAACATCTGCTATACTTTTTTTTTAAATTTATAACAATTCTCTTAAACTATCCATCACGAAAGCATCCATCTTGAGCTATATTTACGTTGTTTCGTGTAGATTTTAATATAAAGCACAAATGATAACAAAGATTTTATAATGTATTTCCATATATTATTTTTGAAGTTTCATGGAATCATAATGATTAATAATTATTTAATCGTGTTGAAACTATCGCAGTGAATCTTATTATAAGTATATGTATATATGTATATTGCAGTAAGTAGCTCGCACGGCAGGGACATTAAACAGTTTACCCAATGACCAGGGTAAGAGTAGTCTCGTTACCCTGTACAATTTTCGATATTATACTGCACGATACTGGCTCGAGGAAAAATCTTCTCCCTCGCGAGTTCGTGCGAAACTACTTCAAAATAGCGCATTTTCTAATATTAACCTCAAGGCGAAGGGCTGCAATCTTATTTTTACTGATGTCGTCTGCATACTAGGGCGTTTAAGTGTACGCAGTTTTTAAGGCTTTTGTGTTTTAAAAGATCCCCAAAAATTCTTGGATAGTCTTCCAAGTTTCTAGAATGTCGTCCGGTAGCTTTTAGTTGTCACACGTCGTCATAATTTTTTAAGTAAATCTAAATGTTTGGGAAAATTACTTAAAATTACTGGTTTTGAAAATGACCCTGTATGCAGATGGGTCTTAAAATATTTATCCTACAAATACCTACAAATTGTAGAACCTACAAATATAGAAGATATTTAAAAAAGCATTACTAGACGACAAGAATCGGTCAACCTGTATAAACGTGGATCGAAAATTCAATTACTTTGAAGCGACCCTGTATGTCAGAAACAAATGATTACGGTATAACATCTGCACCTTGATATTAGTTTTTATACTATGCATTATACATATACATGTGAAACCTTTCTACACAGTCCGAAATTCTTTCTCAAATTACATTAAATTTATTAAGCAATTTTTCACGCGGTAATCGTATTAACTTTGCAGAGAGCATACTGGCGGGTGCTATTCTACATATGTAATTCACTTTACTCTTATGAGTGATATCCAGTGAATCCAAGCTACTAGTTAAATAATCTAAAAGCAATTAAACAAATTATTCCTTAGCGTTATTTTCCAAATTCAATTAAATTACCATAACGTGGTGTCATTCTGATTATTTTATTTTCGGTTAACATTTTCGGTTTCTGTGTATGAAATATTTTTAAATTACTGAAATTCACACGGACCATTTAATAAGAAAAACTTATTTCGTTAATTGTATAGAAAAGAGGACACTTTGTCACTCGAATTAAATTTAGTTTCCATTTTCGCTTTGTTCTGGTAGATAGGTGGCCACATTTTTATATAGCGATCGATCTAAACTTGGCTCAGTAATATTAATCATCTTTACATACATTCACGGGCGTACGTAGTATCCGGATATATGGCCGCCAATCGGGGGCGTGCTTGGTCCTATATCCGGAAATGCGACTTTCCGAGAATTGGCCCACGTTATCCGACTGCTGTTCACTGTGCCGTGGGTGCATCAAGGGCAAGAGCGACAAGTAGGCAGTGCGAGCGAGACAGAATAGATAGAATGTAAAACGATACTGTAGAATTAGGTCGTTTCTTATTCTCAATCACTTATTACATATGTGTGTAGCTCAATTAAAAATTGTGGGTCAAATATAGTCATGTTTGGTATCATTTTGATCGTTTGAACCTCGATAATCCGACTAAGGCCATCTCGTCACGATATTATAAAAAGTGGAACGTATTTTATTTTTCTTAAGTATTTTCTCATTATATCTTCAAATTCGAGACTATGTGTTCTATATGAGTACGAAACTACTGTACCACCAAACATATTCTGTGTATAACTCAAAAACAAAGGCCATTCGTGCATTTTTTGTTTTATTTACAGATTGTTAAAAATGGTTTCAGGTTGGATTATATCCTCCCTTAAAGTTTTTAAAGCACTACCGCCGGTTTCCCAATGTAGCGCAATCGTAACACAAATTGTATCGAAGCTTTTTGCGAATATCTTAGGTGCTAAGACCGAGTGGCGGTGTAGGAAAAAATCGTTCACACTGTTGACAATATATTTCAAGATCGTCAAAATCTGCTCTTTTCTGCATAATCACAACACTAAACAAATTCAGCATGTGGCATGGTTAGATTTACATTTAGCTCCATTGTTTGGTTCAGCTAGTTTTAAAGTGGAATTAAAAGTACTCGTAGTTGTTTGCTACTCTTTTCTCGCGATATTTTGTTTATTTAAATAGCTCGTTTCTATATAAAGTACATGCTCGCTTATCGGAAACTCCTTTATACGAACTAGTTTTTGTTTACCTTCGGTAGCTGAGTTTCTATTATCCAAATTACGTTCACTTAACTTAATTATTTTCAGCTATACGAATGTATATTCTGAAATTATACAGAAATTTTAGAGAATCTGCGTCGAAATTATTGCTTCACCTTAATTATCCTGTGTTAATTTCTATCATAGAGTCTCATAGCAGTAGCTAGTGGGGAGTAGCCTCTATTATCTAAACACATGGGTTGTCGAAAATATTTTGTCTTCTACGAACTTCTACGCTATTGAAGTTTGGAAAAATTGGAGATACCGATCACGCTGTATTAAACTAAATAACAATGGAAGAAAGGAATTTCAGTTTGTAGATTTTTAATTAATCTACTGCTTTGCTCATCAAATATAGGATATTATTACAGCACATACAGCATTACAGCAATTTGACATTGTGAATTTTGGCCTGCATACTATGGTTGCGTTTTTCAATTATGAAAATGTTTAAAATAATTGACTCTTTTGGATCAAGCCTTTTTATCGTCATAGGCACTCATAATTTTTTCGTTATTTAACATTATTCGTACTGTTTCTTAGTTGTTATAGTTAATTTCAGCACGTTAATTTTTAACGCGTCAAGGTGTAAGAAAGTTGATCTACGTTACAAATACTTGAAGCAAAATAAAATATGAGCATTAGGTAGCAAAGTTTCCAAACGTTCAGACTAAAAGAATAAGGATAGATCTAATTGATATTCATGACATTCTTATAACATTTAATCGCGAAATTAATTATACGTGATCACGTCTCGAACAGAGCATACTTTCGAAGAAACTGTAGGCCATTCCGTATGTAGTTTTACCGTATGGCCGTTCTGCTGGGCAGAACCATCGATTGCAGTTTCTCCAAAAGTGCCATTAGTGGGTTAGAAAGTGCTGCAGAGCTGTGTGGAAGAAGGTTGCTTCAGGGCCATTGCGATTTTGAAAACTTGGACGATTGCAATAACAATTCAAGGAAGCTACGGTATTATACCGAATAGTCTACTTCTGAAAGTAGTAGCAATGGCTTTTCGCCGAGCGGAAATTCGGACGGGCTTCATGAAGTAAATCGGGAATTTACACTGGCCAAGAATAATGGATAATACACGAGTAACTGAGAGGCGAAGTCGTTTGATAAATGGCTTTTTCATGAGTAAACAAGATAGCGGTTGGGAAATAAACCTTCGTGTAAAACATAAGACAATTATAAAATGGAAATTGCCGTAAATACATTCCTACGTAAGAAGAGCTTTCTACAGTCAAGAACAGAAATTGCATGTCATTGATTTAGTGGCAATAATTGGCTCATACATTTATTAACCGTCTGCAAACGAAATGAACACGTCGAAATAAAGTTTTAATACTTCGCGGTTTATGACTATACATCACACAATAATTGTACATTAAAGTTGGTAATTAGCGCGAATATCATCGAAATACGATTAATGTTAAAAGATTCAATATGCAATATCGATTAAAAGAATCTCGCTGAATTTTCTGTTTCCTGCATATGTCTTTCTCCACGGCCAGCAATCGATCATTTTCCTGGCATGATATTATTAACTTTCTATTAGATAACGTTCACACTTGATAAATTTTTGTTCAAATAATTATTTAGAGAGTCATTTGTTATTTAAGAGTTGAAATGAAAAACCAAAGTAAATTGTTTGTTATTTGGCAAGTATAAACACACTACTTAATATAGTGAAATTAATTGTTATTTATAAATAGAATTCTATTTTTTATTATTAGCGCAGCCAGAATAAAATACTATTATTTCATTTCGATAATTATTTGTTTACTGTAACAGTGTGTACATAAATATTTCATTTGCCGATTTTCATACAGTTGTAAGAAATTTCAAAATGCAAAATTGTACACAATGCACGTGATACGAAAAAATATATAGAATGGGCAATATATAATACTTTTTATAATACATTTAAAATTTTTTAAATTGCGCTCTCAAAAATATGCAGTTGCATAAAGATCGGCAGCCTACTTATGACACACGCGCATGTCAGGCAATAGCCGTATCGTATAGTAATGAGTCATGAGTTAATCACAATGAATTGATAGATTCTCCCCTTCATTCGATTGAGTGAATTCTGATTGTAAGAATTTAGTATGAAACTAATAGCGTCCTAACCATCGAAACCAAACGTGACATAATTAGAAAGTGTTGTAAGCGCAATAGAATTAGCAAAAACACACATTTTTACAGATATTAAGAAACAAAAACATGATATTGAAAATTGTCCAAAGCACGTAGATTCCGCAACACTAGAAAAACCTTCAATATGCTAATGTAATGAAATGGCTTCATTGCGACAAAGACGATAACAATGACGATATTATGCAAATGAAAACAGCGAACAAAAGTGGTAATAGAGAGCTGGTTTTTTATGGTGAAGCAATCGTGGCATTCGGAAAAAAACTTCGATAGTTCGAAACACAAAAAGGGTGCAACTCTATTATTACGTTGAAAAAATTGTTTGATTTAGCAGTCGAAAAATGACGAGGCTCATAAATAATCTGAATGAAACTTAATCTTAACCTACAATTCGAATCGCTGCGTTCTTTAAACGACGCGTGCGATTATCTGAAAGAGGAAATTGGTTCGAACCCGGACGACTACCAAGTCCCTAGTGTGTGCTTTGCAAAAGTGAAACAGATTCCTTGTTTGACTCTCGCGCTAGTACAGAGGCTTCTACTTCAGAGTGCCATTGAATTTAAAACGTCGATGTGGTTAGTCGCTTGTGTAAATGTCTATTCTTCTACATCCGTTTCTATCGTTAAAATGATTCCCCTTAATTTGCCCAATTTCTCCATTTCCAAATTTCCCTGGTTCCTGCCTTTGTTTTCCGCCGTTTTTGCTTTCCGCCCCCTTCCTTTTTCCGTTTTTTCATTGGTGGTGATCTACCTTTCTTTCTTGTCATTTGCGGTTTTTTCAAGTTCTCTTTTCCTGCTTTGTCTTTTTCCCGGTCTTCGTCCTCTTTCCCTTTTCCCTTAAAGGCTTCAATTAATGAGCATTCGCCTTTGACACTGCACCGTCCTATCCTGTTCCGTCGAGGTCGATCTTCCTCTCCTTTTTGAATCTTTTATTTTGCTCATTAGTCCCTCTGCTCTCACCTAGCGCTTTCTGTTGCTTTTGGTTCTTTGATTTCTTGCGTGTCCATCAAGTGTCGAAGGGTACTGATACGATGAACCGCGATCCAGCAGCCCTGTTTTCCCTCGATAGGTGTCGCTGCTTCCTGTGACCCACACGATCGTCATCCAGTAGATCCGAGTTTTCGCTCTAACCTCGAATCCCTTTGTCTTTTAGCTTCTACTAGGTGCCTTTCTACCTTCCTCCTGTCCTCTCTCATTTCGCTACTCCGTGTCTTTGTCTCCTCCTGTCTAGAATTTCTCCCGTCTGTCTTTGAAACAGGTTCAGAGCTTCTCTTGTCTATTTCTAACACTTAATCGCCTTTTCATATTCACACTCTTGCAATTACGCGCTGTTCTCATTTCTCACATAACGCTACTCCTTATAAATCTATATTAATGTGGTATAAGTTATACTTTGGTGATTGCTGTTGCGTGGACGTAACTTCACTCTACCGGCCATTATCTGCCGACGTGTCATGCACAGGGTGCGAAGAGAGTAAGTTTAAAGAGGATCCTACATCAAATTCAATTCATTTCAAAATCAAAGTTTAATCTTCTTTATTATAGCATACTGTGCTCATCGCGAGAAACAACAGTCTGAAAGGCACCATGGGTCGCAAATGATCCCTCCTGCCGGTTAACGATGTTAAAGTTTTAGTAATTTTCAAACTGATTTTTAATTCACAATGAATTAACATTAATGAATTAATGAATTAAATTTTTTGTTTGCAAATTTACATATAATTCTTCGCTCAGGCTTCTTTTCCATCAACGATTATTCTCATAGATATCTGTAATCGTAAAAGAAACGCATATTTATTTTTGCTCGTAGGCGACAAAAAGTATACTAAATTTGACACTACTGTTTTAACTAAATTTTAAGCTACTGAACGATATCTTCCACTCTGCGAAGAAAGAAGTGGAGCAGTGGAGCAGCCGAATCTGCAAAGCGAGGTGGTCCATGGGAAGCGATTCATCCTGTTCACGATAATATAAACGTTTCATTGAAAAATTGGCGAACCGATCGACTATGAGTGGGAATGTGAGCAATCATGCGTGGAATAGATAGAGTAGACACGTGTGCTTTAACTTGGTGTGATTTGCTATAGAGTCACGAATCTAAAAGTCGCAAATATACGCACTTGTTATCGATGTAGGCACATAATTGCTACCCATTCTTGATTAAATGCCTCGAATTATTGCGTACGCTTTACTGGGAGCACGAAATGAAATTCTGGCGTTTGTTGATCGAGGATGCTACTGCATTCGTAACACGGTCGAAAAAGCATAGTTGCAGCATAAGTATCATTCAACGGGAAAAATCCCGCCGAGTGACATATCTATTTGGAGTGTTTAAACGCTGCGAATGATGTAAAAATGTAAGTTCGCTCTCGTATTCGCCACATTGTATGATGGATTCGATGTCACCTATTCTATGTAAATTCATTAGTAAATGCGAACGAGGAATGGCAATAATTAATCTTCTTTAGGAATGCGGGGCCGATTTAATCTTTGATATGGATTTAAATGTCGCAATATTAATTCTTGATCACGAAATTACTAATTTAGTCGCTGAAAATCATATTATCACGCAACCTTTTCTGCACGTAAAGGTCTTCCATTATTTCAGTATTCTGATATATCTGTAATTTCCTACTGCTTCGTCGATAGCGCGTTATTTTCCCACGAAAAGTAAATGCAAATAAATATTTTTATGCCAATAAAGCCAGTTAACGAATTATTAAAACTTTAACGTTGTTTACCGGGAGAAGGAATCATTTGCAGCCTAGGGTTTTTTTAGAAGCGTTTTTCTCCACCCATCCCGTACTGTAGAATCATACTATCTTATTTACACTTACTTCCTTCACACCCTATACATGTCATACATATCCAATTTTTAACGTTATTATGCAAGTGATTTAAGACCGCAGACTTGATTTTTATCTGTTAAAATATTTCTACAGCTTTTATTCCTCTCAAACAATTACTAAAAGCGTGATGCTTTGCAAATATTTACAAAATTTACAATGACTTTCTGTTTCTACTGTTAAGATAACTTGAATATCATAAAAAACGAATAAAACGAATAACGAAGAAAGGTGTGTACATAAGTACGTTGTCAGACATATGTGAAATGCGCGAGACACACGTGAGATCCACTTTGAGAGACGACGGTACTCCTAAAAGCAATGAAAAAGATTCACATAAACACATGCTGTATCTGTGTTCGTTTGGAAGGTATAACGAATTTTCCGTTTTCATTTCGCGTTATCGAATTACTTTCACGGAAGATGCTCAAAATGACCACCTTTCATTTCAAAGCCAACCTGTATACGTCTTTTTATGGACCCGGTTGACACTCGAACAATTCCTGGTGTTCGCCGAATTTCTTTATAATCTTGTCCTATTTTGAACCTTAGTATTTCAACATTTTTAATAGGTTCGCTCTGCTTGCAAAATTCGATGTATCTCATAAGCGAAAATAAATAGAGCATGTGTTTATATGAGCCTTCTTCATTCTTTTTGGGTGTACAATCAACTCCCAAAATGTATCTCACGTGTCCTGTTGCACCTTGTATACTGTTAATAATGATAGCGATGATAGATCGTTAGATAATGCGAGTGACGTAATTAACGTGAATCCGAAAAAATCACTTGATTGATTCTCTTGAAATATATAAAATCGAATACACGTAATATGTGAATATATTTTGTCAATCTACAAACAATCTATAAACAAATTAATAGCGAAGAAATGAGATTATAATGAACGAAAAGTTTAATGGAATTTTAACCTTTTGTTCTTGCGATGAATATATTTTAATAAATACGCGAATGGAAATGCTCGATGAAAATAAAACAAATTCGTATCTTAATATACAACCTCATGATTTTATAACCTCCGGTGAATACGATGCATCTGAAACATGTCTGAAATCCGTCGAGCGAGCAGTTCTTCAATCAAGTGGTATGAAAATTCCATTGATTGATGAAACATGCAAATTCGTTACACGCAAGGACGTGTTGTCGCATATGCATACAACGGACAAGATTTTCCAGTAGTTTGAGCGAAGAATGAATTATATTGGAAACTTTATATTTAGAGATTATCCCGCTTTCTTAAATAATTTACATACAGCTCTTTTTTTTTATCGAGTCCAAAAAAGCCCCTTATAAAGAATTATGTACCATAAGGGGTACGTTAGCTTTCCCCAGTTACTATTTTTCCGGGCGCATGAGATTTTAAACGACAGTTTAATTTAAGTTAGAAGAAAATTTAAACGTGCAAATTACTGTGCACTTTTTAAGAAAATAAACGCGTTTCAATATCTGGTTCGTAAAGTAAGGGTTTCGTATTCAGTGGCGGGTACAGATTGTGTTTTCTCAAATTCTTCGTTAGGCCAGCTCTATGAGAATTAAAGAATTGCAAGGGACTCTTCCAGACTATTTGATTTAAATCCTGCTTTTTCAGAAAAGTGGTTGCGATCAAAGGACAAACTCTCGTGAGTTTAACCTTTATTTGCGAATCGTGGTTTATTATTGTATTTAAAATAATATACAATATTCAAATTACATTCGTGCTTAAGTGATTCACGAAAATCATGTTTTACTTAATTTGATTACACAGTATATCCATTTGTGATGGAATCCAAAAATTATTTATGCATTTTTCCTTAAATTCGTCATATTTTCTTTTAATTTCGAGAATACAGAAGTTACGATAGTCTTTGTATCTATTTTTGAATTATGCGGGAAGAGAAGAACGCTAATCAGTAGAAATTTTAATGTTACGATTCCATCATTTATGATATATAATATTAATGCATTCTGCAGAAAATACGTAAAATGTATTTGGAATACTTCTTTTCCTCGAGACTGTTAATTCTTTGCAGATGTAAGCTGATTTTACAGAAATTGGTCTTGTAGTTTTGCTTCCATCGGTATATGTTATATGTAAGTCATCATTTAATAAAAAATTGCACATTTTGTGCATGTTTCCAATTTCAATATTTATACGAATCGAGGTAATAACAGTGTTATGATCAGAAAAATAGATATTGAAGTGATTACGAGTGTGTAATATTCCCTTTATTGATACATTGTTTCATGAGCTTTCTTTTTAAGTTCACTTTCCTTATTTCTAGATGGTTAAAAGTGTTTTGCTGTACGATTAATTTTCGTAGTAGTGTTAGAGGGCTTTGGTCAGGAGGCTATTACACAAATATGTAGTACGATCCCTGATAAGTGAAAGTTTTGTCTTTAACAGAATGTTTGTTGGTGCACTGATACGATCATTAAGAACAGCGCTTATTGCTGAATGTTGTATCTTTTTTCAACTTCTTAATGTTATTAATATGATGATGAGAATGGAAAGTAATTGGAAAGATATATTACGGTTAGCCATAATTTTTCATCGGCGGAGCTAATCTCTTCAAGTGCATTAAACTTCCTATCCGCGTTTTCCGGTTTTTGATTATACGTGTCATTCCCAGATTAGCAAAAATAAACCAACGTAGGGGCCCAGCTAGATATTTTCTACTTTTTCAGTAAGTTGGTGTAATCTGTTTTTGGTGTTTCTGTCTTTGAGTAGGTGATATTTATTTTTGATCTTCACAAAGGCTTTTGTAAGAGCAGTGTATTCGTTAGTAACAATGATACAATTTAGTCGAACGTAGTTTGTCAAAATTCTATTTTGGCTCCTCGTTGCTTCGACATAAGGATGATCTCTGCTTTCTGTAGCAGTTTCAAACTTAGTATCAGAGAACATCTGGTCTTCGCTGTCAAGATTGTCTGCAGAGATCTCAGAAGATACAGATAAGAGTCTTTTGTTGCAACGTGCTCCAGTTGTCCGGTTGTCGCAGGTTCCGAAAAACCACGGGAGTGTTTGTGACGCCGTTTGTCGTTAATATTATTGTTACTGTTATTGTTAATGACGGAGTTGGAGGCTGAAACATTGTCATATGAAGCAATAAAATTGTCGACAGCTATATCTTGAGACCTGTTGTTAGTAGTACATTATCTTGCTACATGATTTTTCTTTTACGAAGAGAACTTTGTTCGTAGATGTCAACGTGTATACGATATTGTATGTATTGTATACACGTTTGTATTGTATGCATGTATGTAAAAATTCTGGGATTTTTTATACGTCTCCTAGATTGACATATATCGCGTGGCTTAAAACTTAACGCTCTAACAGCCGCATATTTCGCCATTACGGCCAATCGCGAACGCTTTTCACTCAGTCTATTATCGCATAATTACCATCATGATTGAATTAATTATTGAATTAATTATCATCGTTACTGAATCTTTATCATGATATTTTTATTTATTTTATACACTTACGCGTTATAGAAATAAAGAAATCGGGGTTACAATCATTTGCTGACCAATCACTTTCCCTGGATCATTAGACTCACAAAGTGCCGGTCCTTTCAGTGCATTTATAGATCGTTTCGCATGATTAAATTAAAAAGAAAAAAGAAAGAATAATTTCACGTTGTTACGACCGTTCGCGGAGAGACGCGGTCGCGAGGAAAACGCGTCAGCGAGAGGCGTAACTTCTCGCTACGATTCGGTGAATCGACGCCGCGAAGTAGTCGTTCCCCTGTTTCGGTTAAGATAACAGAGGTGGTTAAATGAATATGACACAGCAGTAAGTTATATTTCACCGTTTATTCCAACAACTTATAACGAAGACAGTTACGCTGGTGCGTATGTACGAGATGAATGAGTGACTGATCTGCGGGTGTGTTACCCGGTAAAGGATGTTGACCGTTCGAAGGATGTAAAATCAGTACTGTCTTGGGAGACGATGCTGTCTCGGAGGAAAGCTAAGGATAGGTGTGTCTAGCGCACGGGACCATCGAATTTGTTGGTGCCGATGTTATTTAGGAGATTGAGGGAATAGGCTTCGTTTTTAATTGGTTAAACGATGGGTCTTAACCGCCCTCGAGAGAAAGTGGTTAGTGGGAGGAAAGTTGCAGCGTACGTGAGAAAAACTAACTTTCCCTAGTTAAGCCGTAGTGGACAATAGTCTTTGGAAATTCTTCGGAAACAGACGTTTGTTTGGTTTGAAGGACCTTTTCTAGGAAATCTATGAGATTTATGGAAGGTACTTGAAACTATGGAGGATACGCTGCGTGTATCCGAAGACATCTGGTTGCCATATTGCCCGCGGTGTGTGGCCTCGGCTAGGTAGAGTGTTACGCGACGTAACATCCTCCCCCCATTGAGAGGGCACCGATCAAGTGATATGGTGTGCTGTTGTCAGGTGGATCTCTTATCAGACTTCGGGCTGTTGATTGGTTTGGAGTCGTCTGGAGTCGTTCTGCTCGGTAGTGGTACCATCCGCTTGATGCTCCGTTCGAGGGTACTCGTCGCTGTTCGAACGATAGCCGTGCGTATGATGCCGTCCGCGCCGGGTTGGGCCTTGATGATTCTGCCCAATGGCCATTGCATCGGGGGGACGATGGTGCCTTCTCGTATGTCGTGACTGCCCTTGCTCCATTTGTTCCGGATGTGTAGCTCGTTGGGATACTCTCGATGCCACCGGCGCCAGAAATGTTGTTTGAGTTTCTGAATATGCTGCCAGCAGGAGAGACGGTTGGATGGCGTGTCCCTGAAATCTCGTTCTCGGAAACTTGTTATTGAATCTCCGATGAGGAAATGACCGGGAGTGAGAACGAGGAGATCGTTTGGGTCTGAAGATATTGGCGTCAGCGGACGGGAGTTGAGGATAGAATCGATTTCGATGATGAGGGTGTTAAGGTTTTCGAAGGTCAAGAGCTCGTTACCGACGACACGTCTGAGATGTCGTTTGAAAGACTTCACTGCAGCCTCCCACAACCCACCGAAGTGAGGAGAGTTGGGAGGGATGATGTGCCATTCGATCCGTCGGTCGGCTAAAAAGGACTGGACCTGTGCCTTGTGATCGTCGGATTGCAGGAGATTTCGGAGCTCTCGTAATTCGTTGTTGGCACCAACGAAGTTGGTACCGTTGTCGGAGTAGATTGTCACACAGAATCCGCGGCGAGCGATGAATCTTCACAGAGCGGCAATGAAGGCCTCGCTAGTGAGATCGCTGACCAACTCGATGTGGACTGCTTTGACTGCAAGACACACAAAGATTGCTACGTATACCTTGATTTTGCGTCGGTTGCGATCCTTTCGTTCCTTGATGTAAAACGGTCCGCAGTAGTCGATTCCGACGTTGGTAAATGGCCGAGACTCTGTTATCCGTGCAGCTGGAAGGTCGCCCATTATGTAATCCACTGGAGGGGGGTTGGCTCTGCAGCAACGGACGCACTTCTTCAGCGTGCTCCAAACTTGACTGCGGCCGTCGATAGGCCAATAAGATCTCCTTAGGGCGTATAAGGTAGCTTGAGTTCCGGTGTGGAGATTTAGGAGGTGTTCATGCTCGATTATGAGCGCGGTAACTGAGGATTTGGGTAGAATTATTGGGTGCTTCTGGTTGAAAGGCATTGGTGAATGACTGAGTCGGCCTCCGACGCGCAGCATCCCGTCCTTGTCCAGAAATGGATTGAGTCTTTGGAGTTTCCCTTTCACTGCCGAATTTCTGTCTGTCTGGAGAGCACGGATTTCGTCTGAAAAATAAGCTTGCAATAGTTTGATTAATCTGCTGTGTGCATTGGCCAACTCGTGCATGGTCAGAGGTTTGCCTCGATCCCGGATTTGTCTCCATCGAAGGCACCGAGCGGCAATTCTTATAAGCTTGGGCCAAGAGAAGAATCTCCCCAGTATGCTGTGGTCCGCCGGAGTCGCGGACAGACAGGTTGCCCTTTTCTGCTCCGGTGTTTCGTTTAACGGTACTGGGTTCCACGTTGGCCAGTATTCTTCAGGTTGTTGAAGCCACTCTGGTCCATGTTGCCAAATGATTGTTTTCAGGAAGTCTTCGGGTAGTTGGCCTCGAGATATGAGATCTGCCGGGTTATCGGTAGTGGGGATGTGACGCCAATCTGAGGCGTGAGTCTTCCGTTGAATTTCTGTCACACGGTTAGCGACGAAGGTTTTTAGCGTGTGGGGTGACGTGTTGATCCAATGTAGAACGACTGTGGAGTCAGTCCAATAAACGGTCCGAGCAATGTTGCTTGGCAAGGCTTGGAGGACCGTGGTGGCTAGTGACGCGAGAAGGAGTGCTCCACTCAGTTCCAGCCTTGGAATGGTTAGTGATTTGAGCGAAGCTACCTTCGACTTCGCAGTGAGGAGACGCGTACAGACATGACCATCCAGGGTGATGGTGCGAAGGTAAACGCATGCTCCATATGCCCTGTCGCTGGCGTCACAGAACCCGTGTAACTCAATTTCCGCTGCGGGATTGATTATCCTTTTGCGTGGAAACTCCACGTTATTCAATAATGGCAGCTGTGCGTAATATTTGCTCCATTCCGTGTGCACGTCAGCCGGTAAGGATTCGTCCCAATCAATTTTTAGCATCCAGAGTCGCTGGAGCAACATCTTAGCTCGAACAATTACTGGTGCCAGCAATCCGAGAGGGTCGTAGATCTTGGCGATTTCGGAGCTGATTGTTCTCTTCGTAACTCGAGAGTCGGCATTATTGATTTTGACGGAGTATAGGATCGAATCGTCGAAGGAATTCCAAACAACACCCAGTGTCTTGAAGGTTTGCGATTCGCCTAGTAGCAGCTTATCGTTTATGTCCTTCTCGGGAAGTCCTCGTAGCAGTTCCCGGTAGTTCGATGCCCATTTCCGAATGTTTAAGCCGGCTAGCTTGAGCAGTTCTGTGAGCTCCGTTCTCAATGATCGTGCTTCGACCCTTGTATCGACTCCTGTGAGAACATCGTCGACGTAAAAGTCTCGCTGTAAGACTGTCGCCGCTCGTGGATATCGATGCCCCTCGTCGTCCGCCAGTTGCTTGAGGCAGCAGATGGCTAGATACGGGGCCGCTGAGAGCCCGAATGTCACTGTGTTGAGTTGATAAGTGTCGACTTCTCCATCAGCATTGCGCCACAAAATTTGTTGAAATTTCCGATCCTCCGGGCGCACAAGAAATTGGCGATACATTTTTTCGACATCGCCTGTAATGACGTATTGATGAGATTGAAATCTTAGAAGGATGAAAAATAAATCATCTTGTAGTTTCGGTCCCGTATGAAGTACGTCGTTTAATGAAACTCCGGTGGTGGTTGGGGCCGATCCGTCAAACACGACTCGGAGTTTCGTGGTTTGGCTGGATTCCTTGATCACGCCATGATGTGGCAGAAAATATCCGTCGTCCGTGCAGTGGCCCGTGGTAACTTTCGTCATGTGCCCTAATGCCAAGTATTCCTGTATTACGGCGTGATAGTCGGCTTCGAAACGCTTATCTCGTTGCAACCGACGGCAGAGAGATGTTAGTCGCTTCATCGCCATGGCTCTGGAGGATCCAAGCGAGGGAGTTGTCTCGTTGAAGGGGAGAGCGACCATGTATCGCCCTTCGTGGGTGCGTTGAACGTGATTCCGGAAATGTTCCTCGCACTGTCGTTCCGCTTCTGAAGTGTGCGCAGTGGTCGGTCCTTCGTCGATTTCCCAAAAACGGGCGAGATCCGCCTGCAAGGCCGTCGTGGACGCGTGAAATGCGTGTGCGGGTGGTTGCGAGGCTGGGCTCCCCCCGATGACCCATCCGAACCGCGTTTTTTGCAGACGCAAGTCGGTCCCGTTTGCTTGACTGATATCAAGTTGGCCGACACACAGTGACGCTAGTGTTGGCCCGGCGCTCAATAGCACGTCGATCGGAGCAGGTCTGTGGAATCTTGGATCGGCTAGTCGTAGATTTCTGGGTATCTGTATCGTTGACCGATTCACGGGTTGATCTGGGATCGAAGTCGATATGGTCGGTATGATGAGAAAAATCCAGGTGCGTTCGTATGTGCCGTCAACGGAGGTGATCGTGGCCGTGATGTAACGTTTCGAGGTCGTGGACAATGTGTTGAGTGTTCCGATTGGTTGTTCCGAACATTTCCGTTGGTTGAGTCTTAACGAACTGGCGAGTTTCTCGGTGATGAAGTTCATGCTAGCGCCGGTATCTAGCAGAGCTCTACAGCGGAACGGTTGAGTTCTATTGTCCAGTATGTTGACCTGTGCAGTGACTAACAAATCGTGGTGGAGTGATCCGGAAGGAGGCGAGGTCAATGAGTCTGTTTTCGGTAGTTCGGTCCCTAGCAAAGCCGTTTGAGGACGTCAGGGTTCCCCTAGTTGTTTAGGACTGGGGGAGGTATTTGATCCCGATGCCGTCGTTCGCGATGACCGAGATACACGTTTTGGGGATGTTCGCGGAGACGTTCGGGGAGACGTTCGGGGAGACGTTCGTGGAGACGCGGATGCCCGTCTCGATCGGTGTGACGACCGCGGAGTCGGTGAACTAGGCGGAGATCGACCGTTGGATGACCGGTCGCTCGACGATCGACCGCTCGGTGTTCGGCTCACACGTGTCCGTAATCTACTGTGACCATGCTCTTGATGTCAGTAAGTGTGGTGTCGCTGTCTACAGATGCGACATGACCCGGCGGAGCATTGATTGAGAGCGTGTCCCTTGCCTAAACTATTCGTACAGAGCGACGCCCGTTTGGCAGTGTCGAGACGCTCTTTGGGCGATTTCGCTTTGAAGACGTCGCAATTCCGTAGTTCGTGTTGTCTTCGACAGTCCGGACATACCGGCGTCTCGAGTGTCATGGTGAATGCATGACTTCGCGGCGCGCTCGGTCGCTGACGGTTGGGTGGTTCGGAGGCCCTTTTCGTCGCGGTAACTGCTGAACTTGTTCTATCGCCGTTTGTCCGTGTTTGCAAGAAGTCTATTAAGTGCGTGTATGACGGCAATTTCTTGTCTGGTAAGGTGCATTGCCATTTGCGAATGATGGCTGGGGGTAGCTTCCATGTAAGTAATTTGAGAAGAACGGTGTTTGATGTGATTGGGTCACCGAGGTTCTCTAACGCTTGGATATTTATCTTGACCGTCTCGAGAAAGTCGTCTATGGCTTCGGGTGTCTCTTTAACTATTTTCGGATAGTCGAAAAGCAAGTCGAGGTGGCGCATGCAGATTTGACGGTGGCAGTCGAATTTTTCCTTAAGCACGTCGACGGCGATTGCATAGTTTGACTCGGTGAGGGCTAACGATTGTATACTTCGCGCGGCCTTTAAGGTCAAAGAGGATCGTAGGTAGTGAAATTTCTGCACGGATGTAAGTCGCTTGCTTCGATCGATAGTGGATAAGAAGGAGTCCTAAAAGGAGTGCCAATTTTCGATGACACCGTCAAAAGTAGGCAAGTGAATTTCCGGCAGTTTAACTGATGTCGGCTCGGCGACATTAGACGACTCGGAGCCTTGTGATTTCGACGACGATGCTGGTGTATCATCCATGAGGGTGTGTATTCGGACTACAAGATCGTCATATGTGTCGGTTACTTCGGAAACACGCGCGTCGCCTATCTCGCCTAAATCTTCTAATTCCTCTTGTAACAATCGATATTGTTTCCACGCGTCGTCGAGTAGTATCATATAGGCCGTTAATCGGGCCTTAATCGGTTGTGTAGATTTTTCGTATTCATCGAGTCGTTTCGATACAGAGGTAAATCGACCGATTTGAAAGCCTCGTCTCCGATGCAAGGAGGTAATTTTCTCTGCGTTCTCCATAGGTATCGCAGTTTGAGAGGAAAATGCAATGAGCGAGCTTATTTTCTCTGCGTTCTCCATAGGTATCGCAGTTTGAGAGGAAAATGCAATGAGCGAGCTTACCTTGTGGGTGTGAGTTTGAATGTTACTCGTCACCGTGTGTGTTTCGTTTGATATGTAAGACGTGTTCTTACTGAAGTCGACCCTCCAGTTGTTGGCGTGAGGCTGCGTGATTATGTTGGATTCACGTGGCACTGTATGATAGTGGGTGGCACTGGTATGCACTTTTCACTTGAGGCGTCATACGGCTTTGAGGATCGAATGATTCGACCGGTTACGTGTCCACACTTTTGACTTGTCACTGAATCCGGCTCGAAGGACCAAATGTTACGACCGTTCGCGGAGAGACGCGGTCGCGAGGAAAACGCGTCAGCGAGAGGCGTAACAAAGTTCCGTCCATTTGACTCTCGTTACTTTTCACGTGCACGCGTACGTACATGACGGAACTTCACAGTCCATTGCCTGGGAAACAAAGCCAGACAAAATTTTACAGATCTGGGTGCATGTATAAAGATACCGTTTATTCTCGTACATATTTCTGTGTTTTTTTAAATATTTTTCTATTCGACAATACCAAATAACAAAACCGATTGCTTCAGTCAACGCACATACCGCGCTTAATGCACTCGTTCTCGTCAAAAGTAAATTACCGAAGCGTCCTGTTTTGCGACCAAGTTTTCAGGACAGAAAAAATAAAAAAAAAACAAAATCATATAAAATCTCAGCTCCCCAGTGGCTTAAACCCAAAAATTGTATTAAACACAAAACATGTAAAGCGCCGACACATAATATAGTATGGCTACGTCGTACCGCCGCGTATCGGTACCTTTGCTTAACACATTATTACCAAAATTCACAGTTTATTGTGAATACCAAAATGTATTTGAAATTGTATCTTGGGTTAAATAAACATCATTAAATGCACTCGTTCTCGTCCGATCACGAAAGTTTAAGCAACGCTGGGCGCGGATAGTACTTAGACGGGTGACCGCTTGAGAACCCCGTGTGGTGTTGCCCTTTTTTGCTTTTCCAATCTTTTTTACTTTTCTGAATAATCTATGATCGTATCCAGAGAAGGAGAAATATATTTTTAGCATTACACGACTGTCACCATACGTTGTATCATTCTTTCATACACGTACAAAGAAACTGGCACACGTTTTAAAACTGAAAGGAATAACGTCTCTTGGTATGCAGAAATTTTATGATGCCAGATTAATATCAAAAGTTATTATTTTACATTTTCGACTTACTTTTGTACGAGGAATCACATCCTTTTGGTTTGCACCACGATTTTCGGTATACCCTGTATGTACTATCGTATGTATGTACTTATACAGCACAACAAAAATAGAATATTAATCCGTAGTGTAGTATCGTGCACAAAAAGGTCAAAGAGATATCGAGTAAACCATAAACAATGCCGCGAGAGCCGAGGCGTCGTCGGGTCCATCAATGTGTCGTCGGTCCTTCAATTGAATAGTTTCGTAGAAAAGGCCTACATGACCTTGGCCACGAGTGTTCACGGAACACGTGCGTGGTGGGCCTAAGAAAAGACAAAGGGATGCTAGGACAGTCAGTGTCAGTGGAGAAGTCAGAGAGTGTGAATCGAGAAGTCAGAAAGTGCGAGTTGCGTTGTCGATATAGTGTTGCTAGCGTTGTATGAGAGTGTCGTCCGCGTGAGAGAGAGAAAGAGCGTTGGATCTGTTGTGACGAGAGTTGCGAGTTAACTATTGAGTTGTCTAGAACCATCGTTCTTCTGTTTAATCAACATGTGTACAATCCATTTATTGTAAATAAATCATCAATAATAATAATATTTTATTCCCGATACTACAGTAGGGTTGCTGGAAAAGTGCTTGCAACAGAGGTGTACCCAGAACACGAATGTAATTTAAAGAGTTCACATAAACACATATTCAATGTGATCGTGTTCTTAAATATTTGTGTAAGATCAGTTTTGAAAATTAGTTGAAAGAATGAACAACCATTACACTGAAATCTAGTTTGTTTTTAGGAGACAGATTTGTTATTAGTTTGAGGTTTTAAACGTGCAAATTTGTTAGCCCGTAAGTATTTCACGCATGATCTTTTAATTGCACGTTGTTAATCTCTTAGGTACGATGCGCCACTATAGTGGCTTTCGCGGATGTCATCTTGTATTACGACGCGCCACTATAGTGGCTCACTCTACTGACTCATTCGCTCACCGTTTCAACAAAATGGTCTTTTTCATTTGTCTTACTTCACGCAATGCTTTATAACAGTGTTAACAATATACAGATAGAATATATAGTCTTTGTTTTTGATACGCCAGTGTTTTGCTTTTGTTAAAATAAATATACCATTATTAGATGCTCTTTTTA
>NW_022884033.1:0-34817 GCF_011952255.1 Bombus vosnesenskii | reverse complement strand
GGCACCATGGGTCGCAAATGATCCTTCCTGCCGGTCAACGATGTTAAAGTTTTAGTAATTTTCAAATTGATTTTTAATTCACAATGAATTAACATTAATGAATTAATGAATTAAATTTTTTGTTTGCAAATTTACATATAATTCTTCGCTCAGGCTTCTTTTCCATCAACGATTATTCTCATAGATATCTGTAATCGTAAAAGAAACGCATATTTATTTTTGCTCGTAGACGACAAAAAGTATACTAAATTTGACACTACTGTTTTAACTAAATTTTAAGCTACTGAACGATATCTTTCACTCTGCGAAGAAAGAAGTGGAGCAGTGGAGCAGCCGAATCTGCAAAGCGAGGTGGTCCATGGGAAGCGATTCATCCTGTTCACGATAATATAAACGTTTCATTGAAAAATTGGCGAACCGATCGACTATGAGTGGGAATGTGAGCAATCATGCGTGGAATAGATAGAGTAGACACGTGTGCTTTAACTTGGTGTGATTTGCTATAGAGTCACGAATCTAAAAGTCGCAAATATACGCACTTGTTATCGATGTAGGCACATAATTGCTACCCATTCTTGATTAAATGCCTCGAATTATTGCGTACGCTTTACTGGGAGCACGAAATGAAATTCTGGCGTTTGTTGATCGAGGATGCTACTGCATTCGTAACACGGTCGAAAAAGCATAGTTGCAGCATAAGTATCATTCAACGGGAAAAATCCCGCCGAGTGACATATCTATTTGGAGTGTTTAAATGCTGCGAATGTTGTAAAAATGTAAGTTCGCTCTCGTATTCGCCACATTGTATGATGGATTCGGTGTCACCTATTCTATGTAAATTCATTAGTAAATGCGCACGAGGAATGGCAATAATTAATCTTCTTTAGGAATGCGGGGCCGATTTAATCTTTAATATGGATTTAAATGTCGCAATATTAATTCTTGATCACGAAATTACTAATTTAGTCGCTGAAAATCATATTATCACGCAACCTTTTCTGCACGTAAAGGTCTTCCATTATTTCAGTATTCTGATATATCTGTAATTTCCTACTGCTTCGTCGATAGCGCGTTATTTTCCCACGAAAAGTAAATGCAAATAAATATTTTTATGCCAATAAAGCCAGTTAACGAATTATTAAAACTTTAACGTTGTTTACCGGGAGAAGGAATCATTTGCAGCCTATGGTTTTTTTAGAAGCGTTTTTCTCCACCCATCCCGTACTGTAGAATCATACTATCTTATTTACACTTACTTCCTTCACACCCTATACATGTCATACATATCCAATTTTTAACGTTATTATGCAAGTGATTTAAGACCGCAGACTTGATTTTTATCTGTTAAAATATTTCTATAGCTTTTATTCCTCTCAAACAATTACTAAAAGCGTGATGCTTTGCAAATATTTACAAAATTTACAATGACTTTCTGTTTCTACTGTTAAGATAACTTGAATATCATAAAAAACGTATAAAACGAATAACGATGAAAGGTGTGTACATAAGTACGTTGTCAGACATATGTGAAATGCGCGAGACACACGTGAGATCCACTTCGAGAGACGACGGTACTCCTAAAAGCAATGAAAAAGATTCACATAAACACATGCTGTATCTGTGTTCGTTTGGAAGGTATAACGAATTTTCCGTTTTCATTTCGCGTTATCGAATTACTTTCACGGAAGATGCTCAAAATGACCACCTTTCATTTCAAAGCCAACCTGTATACGTCTTTTTATGGACCCGGTTGACACTCGAACAATTCCTGGTGTCCGCCGAATTTCTTTATAATCTTGTCCTATTTTGAACCTTAGTATTTCAACATTTTTAATAGGTTTGCTCTGCTTGCAAAATTCGATGTATCTCATAAGCGAAAATAAATAGAGCATGTGTTTATATGAGCCTTCTTCATTCTTTTTGGGTGTACAATCAACTCCCAAAATGTATCTCACGTGTCCTGTTGCACCTTGTATACTGTTAATAATGATAGCGATGATAGATCGTTAGATAATGCGAGTGACGTAATTAACGTGAATCCGAAAAAATCACTTGATTGATTCTCTTGAAATATATAAAATCGAATACACGTAATATGTGAATATATTTTGTCAATCTACAAACAATCTATAAACAAATTAATAGCGAAGAAATGAGATTATAATGAACGAAAAGTTTAATGGAATTTTAACCTTTTGTTCTTGCGATGAATATATTTTAATAAATACGCGAATGGAAATGCTCGATGAAAATAAAACAAATTCGTATCTTAATATACAACCTCATGATTTTATAACCTCCGGTGAATACGATGCATCTGAAACATGTCTGAAATCCGTCGAGCGAGCAGTTCTTCAATCAAGTGGTATGAAAATTCCATTGATTGATGAAACATGCAAATTCGTTACACGCAAGGACGTGTTGTCGCATATGCATACAACGGACAAGATTTTCCAGTAGTTTGAGCAAAGAATGAATTATATTGGAAACTTTAGATTTAGAGATTATCCCGCTTTCTGAAATAATTTACATACAGCTCTTTTTTTTTATCGAGTCCAAAAAAGCCCCTTATAAAGAATTATGTAGCATAAGGGGTACGTTAGCTTTCCCCAGTTACTATTTTTCCGGGCGCATGAGATTTTAAACGACAGTTTAATTTAAGTTAGAAGAAAATTTAAACGTGCAAATTACTGTGCACTTTTTAAGAAAATAAACGCGTTTCAATATCTGGTTCGTAAAGTAAGGGTTTCGTATTCAGTGGTGGGTACAGATTGTGTTTTCTCAAATTCTTCGTTAGGCCAGCTCTATGAGAATTAAAGAATTGCAAGGGAGTCTTCCAGACTATTTGATTTAAATCCTGCTTTTTCAGAAAAGTGGTAGCGATCAAAGGACAAACTCTCGTGAGTTTAACCTTTATTTGCGAATCGTGGTTTATTATTGTCTTTAAAATAATATACAATATTCAAATTACATTCGTGCTTAAGTGATTCACGAAAATCATGTTTTACTTAATTTGATTACACAGTATATCCATTTGTGATGGAATCCAAAAATTATTTATGCATTTTTCCTTAAATTCGTCATATTTTCTTTTAATTTCGAGAATACAGAAGTTACGATAGTCTTTGTATCTATTTTTGAATTATGCGGGAAGAGAAGGACGCTAATCAGTAGAAATTTTAATGTTACGATTCCATCATTTATGATATATAATATTAATGCATTCTGCAGAAAATACGTAAAATGTATTTGGAATACTTCTTTTCCTCGAGACTGTTAATTCTTTGCAGATGTAAGCTGATTTTACAGAAATTGGTCTTGTAGTTTTGCTTCCATCGGTATATGTTATATGTAAGTCATCATTTAATAAAAAATTGCACATTTTGTGCATGTTTCCAATTTCAATATTTATACGAATCGAGGTAATGACAGTGTTATGATCAGAAAAATAGATATTGAAGTGATTACGAGTGTGTAATATTCCCTTTATTGATACATTGTTTCATGAGCTTTCTTTTTAAGTTCACTTTCCTTATTTCTAGATGGTTAAAAGTGTTTTGCTGTACGATTAATTTTCGTAGTAGTGTTAGAGGGTTTTGGTCAGGAGGCTATTACACAAATATGTAGTACGATCCCTGATAAGTGAAAGTTTTGTCTTTAACAGAATGTTTGTTGGTGCACTGATACGATCATTAAGAACAGCGCTTATTGCTGAATGTTGTATCTTTTTTCAACTTCTTAATGTTATTAATATGATGATGAGAATGGAAAGTAATTGGAAAGATATATTACGGTTAGCCATAATTTTTCATCGGCGGAGCTAATCTCTTCAAGTGCATTAAACTTCCTATCCGCGTTTTCCGGTTTTTGATTATACGTGTCATTCCCAGATTAGCAAAAATAAACCAACGTAGGGGCCCAGCTAGATATTTTCTACTTTTTCAGTAAGTTGGTGTAATCTGTTTTTGGTGTTTCTGTCTTTGAGTAGGTGATATTTATTTTTGATCTTCACAAAGGCTTTTGTAAGAGCAGTGTATTCGTTAGTAACAATGATACAATTTAGTCGAACGTAGTTTGTCAAAATTCTGTTTTGGCTCCTCGTTGCTTGGACATAAGGATGATCTCTGCTTTCTGTAGCAGTTTCAAACTTAGTATCAGAGAACATCTGGTCTTCGCTATCAAGATTGTCTGCAGAGATCTCAGAAGATACAGATAAGAGTCTTTTGTTGCAACGTGCTCCAGTTGTCCGGTTGTCGCAGGTTCCGAAAAACCACGGGAGTGTTTGTGACGCCGCTTGTCGTTAATATTATTGTTACTGTTATTGTTAATGACGGAGTTGGAGGTTGAAACATTGTCATATGAAGCAATAAAATTGTCGACAGCTATATCTTGAGACCTGTTGTTAGTAGTACATTATCTTGCTACATGATTTTTCTTTTACGAAGAGAACTTTGTCCGTAGATGTCAACGTGTATACGATATTGTATGTATTGTATACACGTTTGTATTGTATGCATGTATGTAAAAATTCTGGGATATTTTATACGTCTCCTAGATTGACATATATCGCGTGGCTTAAAACTTAACGCTCTAACAGCCGCATATTTCGCCATTACGGCCAATCGCTAACGCTTTTCACTCAGTCTATTATCGCATAATTACCATCATGATTGAATTAATTATTGAATTAATTATCATCGTTACTGAATCTTTATCATGATATTTTTATTTATTTTATACACTTACGCGTTATAGAAATAAAGAAATCGGGGTTACAATCATTTGCTGACCAATCACTTTCCCTGGATCATTAGACTCACAAAGTGCAGGTCTTTTCAGTGCATTTATAGATCGTTTCGCATGATTAAATTAAAAAGAAAAAAGAAAGAATAATTTCACGTTGTTACGACCGTTCGCGGAGAGACGCGGTCGCGAGGAAAACGCGTCAGCGAGAGGCGTAACTTCTCGCTACGATTCGGTGAATCGACGCCGCGAAGTAGTCGTTCCCCTGTTTCGGTTAAGATAACAGAGGTGGTTAAATGAATATGACACGGCAGTAAGTTATATTTCGCCGTTTATTCCAACAATTTATAACGAAGACAGTTACGCTGGTGCGTATGTACGAGATGAATGAGTGACTGATCTGCGGGTGTGTATACCCGGTGGAAGGATGTTGATCGTTCGAAGGATGCAAAAACAGTACTGTCTTGGGAGACGATGCTGTCTCGGAGGAAAGCTAAGGATAGGTGTGTCTAGCGCACGGGACCATCGGATTTGTTGGTGCCGATGTTATTTAGGAGATTGAGGGAATAGGCTTCGTTTTTAATTGGTTAAACGAAGGGTCTTAACCGCCCTCGAGAGAAAGTGGTTAGTGGGAGGACAGTTGCAGCGTACGTGAGAAAAACTAACTTTCCTTAGTTAAGCCGTGGTAGACAATAGTCTTTGGAAATTCTTCGGAAACAGACGTTTGTTTGGTTTGAAGGACCTTTTCTAGGAAATCTATGAGATTTATGGAAGGTACTTGAAACTATGGAGGCTACGCTGCGAGTATCCGAAGACATCTGGTTGCCACATTGCCCGCGGTGTGTGGCCTCGGCTAGGTAGAGTGTTACGCGACGTAACATCCTCCCCCCGTTGAGAGGGCACCGATCAAGTGATATGGTGTGCTGTTGTCAGGTGGATCTCTTATCAGACTTCGGGCTGTTGATTGGTTCGGAGTCGTTTGGAGTCGTTCTGCTCGGTAGTGGTACCATCCGCTTGATGCTCCGTTCGAGGGTGATGTTCCGATCCAGGGTGCTCGTTGCTGTTCGAACGATAGCCGTGCGTATGATGCCGTCCGCGCCGGGTTGAGCCTTGATGATTCTGCCCAATGGCCATTGCATCGGGGGGACGATGATGCCTTCTCGTATATCGTGACTGCCCTTGCTCCATTTGTTCCGGATGTGTAGCTCGTTGGGATACTCTCGATGCCACCGGCGCCAGAAATGTTGTTTGAGTTTCTGAATATGCTGCCAGCAGGAGAGACGGTTGGATGGCGTGTCCCTGAAATCTCGTTCTCGGAAACTTGTTAGTGAATCTCCGATGAGGAAATGACCGGGAGTGAGAACGAGGAGATCGTTTGGGTCTGAAGATATTGGCGTCAGCGGACGGGAGTTGAGGATAGACTCGATTTCGATGATGAGGGTGTTAAGGTTTTCGAAGGTCAAGAGCTCGTTACCGACGACACGTCTGAGATGTCGTTTGAAAGACTTCACTGCAGCCTCCCACAACCCACCGAAGTGAGGAGAGTTGGGAGGGATGAAGTGCCATTCGATCCGTCGGTCGGCTAAAAAGGACTGGACCTGTGCCTTGTGATCGTCGGATTGCAGGAGATTTCGGAGCTCTCGTAATACGTTGTTGGCACCAACGAAGTTGGTACCGTTGTCGGAGTAGATTGTCACACAGAATCCGCGGCGAGCGATGAATCTTCACAGAGCGGCAATGAAGGCCTCGCTAGTGAGATCGCTGACCAACTCGATGTGGACTGCTTTGACTGCAAGACACACAAAGATTGCTACGTATACCTTGATTTTGCGTCGGTTGCGAACCTTTCGTTCCTTGATGTAAAACGGTCCGCAGTAGTCGATTCCGACGTTGGTAAATGGCCGAGACTCTGTTATCCGTGCAGCTGGAAGGTCGCCCATTATGTAATCCACTGGAGGGGGGTTGGCTCTGCAGCAACGGACGCACTTCTTCAGCGTGCTCCAAACTTGACTGCGGCCGTCGATAGGCCAATAAGATCTCCTTAGGGCGTATAAGGTAGCTTGAGTTCCGGTGTGGAGATTTAGGAGGTGTTCATGCTCGATTATGAGCGCGGTAACTGAGGATTTGGGTAGAATTATTGGGTGCTTCTGGTTGAAAGGCATTGGTGAATGACTGAGTCGGCCTCCGACGCGCAGCATCCCGTCCTTGTCCAGAAATGGATTGAGTCTTTGGAGTTTCCCTTTCACTGCCGAATTTCTGTCTGTCTGGAGAGCACGGATTTCGTCTGAAAAATAAGCTTGCAATAGTTTGATTAATCTGCTGTGTGCATTGGCCAACTCGTGCATGGTCAGAGGTTTGCCTCGATCCCGGATTTGTCTCCATCGAAGGCACCGAGCGGCAATTCTTATAAGCTTGGGCCAAGAGAAGAATCTCCCCAGTATGCTGTGGTCCGCCGGAGTCGCGGACAGACAGGTTGCCCTTTTCTGCTCCGGTGTTTCGTTTAACGGTACTGGGTTCCACGTTGGCCAGTATTCTTCAGGTTGTTGAAGCCACTCTGGTCCATGTTGCCAAATGATTGTTTTCAGGAAGTCTTCGGGTAGTTGGCCTCGAGATATGAGATCTGCCGGGTTATCGGTAGTGGGGATGTGACGTCAATCTGAGGCGTGAGTCTTCCTTTGAATTTCTGTCACACTGTTAGCGACGAAGGTTTTTAGCGTGTGGGGTGACGTGTTGATCCAACGTAGAACGATTGTGGAGTCAGTCCAATAAACGGTCCGAGCAACGTTGCTTGGCAAGGCTTGGAGGACCGTGGTGGCTAGTGACGCGAGAAGGAGTGCTCCACTCAGTTCCAGCCTTGGAATGGTTAGTGATTTGAGCGGAGCTACCTTCGACTTCGCAGTGAGGAGACGCGCACAGACATGACCATCCAGGGTGATGGTGCGAAGGTAAACGCATGCTCCATATTCCCTGTCGCTGGCGTCACAGAACCCGTGTAACTCAATTTCCGCTGCGGGACTGATTATCGTTTTGCGTGGGAACTCCACGTTATTCAATAATGGCAGCTGTGCGTAATATTTGCTCCATTCCGTGTGCACGTCAGCCGGTAAGGATTCGTCCCAATCAATTTTTAGCATCCAGAGTCGCTGGAGCAACATCTTAGCTCGAACAATTACTGGTGCCAGCAATCCGAGAGGGTCGTAGATCTTGGCGATTTCGGAGCTGATTGTTCTCTTCGTAATTCGAGAGTCGGCATTATTGATTTTGACGGAGTATAGGATCGAATCGTCGAAGGAATTCCAAACAACACCCAGTGTCTTGAAGGTTTGCGATTCGCCTAGTAGCAGCTTATCGTTTATGTCCTTCTCGGGAAGTCCTCGTAGCAGTTCCCGGTCGTTCGATGCCCATTTCCGAATGTTTAAGCCGGCTAGCTTGAGCAGTTCTGTGAGCTCCGTTCTCAATGATCGTGCTTCGACCCTTGTATCGACTCCTGTGAGAACATCGTCGACGTAAATGTCTCGCTGTAAGACTGTCGCCGCTCGTGGATATCGATGCCCCTCGTCGTCCGCCAGTTGCTTGAGGCAGCAGATGGCTAGATACGGGGCCGCTGAGAGCCCGAATGTCACTGTGTTGAGTTGATAAGTGTCGACTTCTCCATCAGCATTGCGCCACAAAATTTGTTGAAATTTCCGATCCTCCGGGCGCACAAGAAATTGGCGATACATTTTTTCGACATCGCCTGTAATGACGTATTGATGAGATTGATATCTTAGAAGGATGAAAAATAAATCATCTTGTAGTTTCGGTCCCGTATGAAGTACGTCGTTTAATGAAACTCCGGTGGTGGCTGGGGCCGATCCGTCAAACACGACTCGGAGTTTTGTGGTTTGGCTGGATTCCTTGATCACGCCATGATGTGGCAGAAAATATCCATCGTCCGTGCAGTGGCCCGTGGTAACTTTCGTCATGTGCCCTAATGCCAAGTATTCCTGTATTACGGCGTGATAGTCGGCTTCGAAACGCTTATCTCGTTGGAACCGACGGCAGAGAGATGTTAGTCGCTTCATCACCATGGCTCTGGAGGATCCAAGCGAGGGAGTTGTCTCGTTGAAGGGGAGAGCGACCATGTATCGCCCTTCGTGGGTGCGTTGAACGTGATTCCGGAAATGTTCCTCGCACTGTCGTTCCGCTTCTGAAGTGTGCGCAGTGGTCGGTCCTTCGTCGATTTCCCCAAAACGGGCGAGATCCGCCTGCAAGGCCGTCGTGGACGCGTGAAATGCGTGTGCGGGTGGTTGCGAGGCTGGGCTTCCCCCGATGACCCATCCGAACCGCGTTTTTTGCAGACGCAAGTCGGTCCCGTTCGCTTGACTGATATCAAGTTGGCCGACACACAGTGACGCTAGTGTTGGCCCGGCGCTCAATAGCACGTCGATCGGAGCAGGTCTGTGGAATCTTGGATCGGCTAGTCGTAGATTTCTGGGTATCTGTATCGTTGACTGATCCACGGGTTGATCTGGGATCGAAGTCGATATGGTCGGTATGATGAGAAAAATCCAGATGCGTTCGTATGTGCCGTCAACGAAGGTGATCGTGGCCGTGATGTAACGTTTCGAGGTCGTGGACAATGTGTTGAGTGTTCCGATTGGGACCGAACATTTCCGTTGGTTGAGTCTTAACGAATTGGCGAGTTTCTCGGTGATGAAGTTCATGCTAGCGCCGGTATCTAGCAGAGCTCTACAGCGGAACGGTCGAGTTCTATTGTCCAGTATGTTGACCTGTGCAGTGACTAACAAATCGTGGTGGAGTGATCCGGAAGGAGGCGAGGTCAATGAGTCTGTTTTCGGTGGTTCGGTCCCTAACAAAGCCGTTTGAGGACGTCAGGGTTCCCCTAGTTGTTTAGGACTGCGGGAGGTATTTGATCCCGATGCCGTCGTTCGCGATGACCGAGATACACGTTTTGGGGATGTTCGCGGAGACGTTCGGGGAGACGTTCGGGGAGACGTTCGTGGAGACGCGGATGCCCGTCTCGATCGGTGTGACGACCGCGGAATCGGTGAACTAGGCGGAGATCGACCGTTGGATGACCGGTCGCTCGACGATCGACCGCTCGGTGTTCGGCTCACACGTGTCCGTAATCTACTGTGACCATGCTCTTGATGTAAGGAAGTGTGGTGTCGCTGTCTACAGATGCGACATGACCCGGCGGAGCATTGATTGAGAGCGTATCCCTTGCCTCAACAATTCGTACAGAGCGACGCCCGTTTGGCAGTGTCGAGACGCTCTTTGGGCGATTTCGCTTTGAAGACGTCGCAATTCCGTAGTTCGTGTTGTCTTCGACAGTCCGGACATACCGGCGTCTCGAGTGTCATGGTGAATGCATGACTTCGCGGCGCGCTCGGTCGCTGACGGTTGGGTGGTTCGGAGGCCCTTTTCGTCGCGGTAACTGCTGAACTTGTTCTATCGCCGTTTGTCCGTGTTTGCAAGAAGTCTATTAAGTGCGTGTATGACGGCAATTTCTTGTCTGGTAAGGTGCATTGCCATTTGCGAATGATGGCTGGGGGTAACTTCCATGTAAGTAATTTGAGAAGAACGGTGTTTGATGTGATTGGGTCACCGAGGTTCTCTAATGCTTGGATATTTATCTTGACCGTCTCGAGAAAGTCGTCTATGGCTTCGGGTGTCTCTTTAACTATTTTCGGATAGTCGAAAAGCAAGTCGAGGTGGCGCATGCAGATTTGACGGTGGCAGTCGAATTTTTCCTTAAGCACGTCGACGGCGATTGCATAGTTTGACTCGGTGAGGGCTAACGATTGTATACTTCGCGCGGCCTTTAAGGTCAAAGAGGATCGTAGGTAGTGAAATTTCTGCACGGATGTAAGTCGCTTGCTTCGATCGATAGTGGATAAGAAGGAGTCGTAAAAGGAGTGCCAATTTCCGATGACACCGTCAAAAGTAGGCAAGTGAATTTCCGGCAGTTTAACTGATGTCGGCTCGGCGACATTAGACGACTCGGAGCCTTGTGATTTCGACGACGATGCTGGTGTATCATCCATGAGGGTGTGTATTCGGACTACAAGATCGTCATATGTGTCGGTTACTTCGGAAACGCGCGCGTCGTCTAACTCGCCTAAATCTTCTAATTCCTCTTGTAACAATCGATATTGTTTCCACGCGTCGTCGAGTAGTATCATATAGGCCGTTAATCGGGCCTTAATCGGTTGTGTAGATTTTTCGTATTCATCGAGTCGTTTCGATACAGAGGTAAATCGACCGATTTGAAAGCCTCGTCTCCGATGCAAGGAGGTAATTTTCTCTGCGTTCTCCATAGGTATCGCAGTTTGAGAGGAAAATGCAATGAGCGAGCTTACCTTGTGGTTGTGAGTTTGAATGTTACTCGTCACCGTGTGTGTTTCGTTTGATGTGTAAGACGTGTTCTTACTGAAGTCGACCCTCCAGTTGTTGGCGTGAGGCTGCGTGATTATGTTGGATTCACGTGGCACTGTATGATAGTGGGTGGCACTGGTATGCACTTTTCACTTGAGGCGTCATACGGCTTTGAGGATCGAATGATTCGACCAGTTACGTGTCCACACTTTTCACTTGTCACTGAATCCGGCTCGAAGGACCAAATGTTTCGACCGGATGGGTGACAAAACTATCCACTGCCACTGATGATCCGGCTCGAAGGGCCAAATGTTACGACCGTTCGCGGAGAGACGCGGTCGCGAGGAAAACGCGTCAGCGAGAGGCGTAACAAAGTTCCGTCCATTTGTCTCTCGTTACTTTTCAAGTGCACGCGAACCTACATGACGGAACTTCACAGTCCATTGCCTGGGAAACGAAGCCAGACAAAATGTTACAGATCTGGATGCATGTATAAAGATACCGTTTATTCTCGTACATATTTCTGTGTTTTTTTAAATATTTTTCTATTCGACAATATCAAATAACAAAACCGATTGCTTCAGTCAACGCACATACCGCGCTTAATGCACTCGTTCTCGTCAAAAGTAAATTACCGAAGCGTCCTGTTTTGCGACCAAGTTTTCAGGACAGAAAAAATAAAAAAAAAACAAAATCATATAAAAGCTCCGCTCCCCAGTGGCTTAAACCCAAAAATTGTATTAAACACAAAACATGTAAAGCGCCGACACATAATATAGTATGGCTACGTCGTACCGCCGCGTATCGGTACCTTTGCTTAACACATTATTACCAAAATTCACAGTTTATTGTGAATACCAAAATGTATTTGAAATTGTATCTTGGGTTAAATAAACATCATTAAATGCACTCGTTCTCGTCCGATCACGAAAGTTTAAGCAACGCTGGGCGCGGATAGTACTTAGACGGGTGACCGCTTGAAAACCCCGTGTGGTGTTGCCCTTTTTTGCTTTTCCAATCTTTTTTACTTTTCTGAATAATCTATGATCGTATCCAGGGAAGGAGAAATATATTTTTAGCATTACACGACTGTCACCATACGTTGTATCATTCTTTCATACACGTACAAAGAAACTGGCACACGTTTTAAAACTGAAAGGAATAACGTCTCGTGGTATGCAGAAATTTTATGATGCCAGATTAATATCAAAAGTTATTATTTTACATTTTCGACTTACTTTTGTACGAGGAATCACATCCTTTTGGCTTGCACCACGATTTTCGGTATACCCTGTATGTACTATCGTATGTATGTACTTATACAGCACAAGAAAAATAGAATATTAATCCGTAGTGTAGTATCGTGCACAAAAAGGCCAAAGAGATATCGAGTAAACCATAAACAATGCCGCGAGAGCCGAGGCGTCGTCGGGTCCATCAATGTGTCGTCGGTCCTTCAATTGAATAGTTTCGTAGAAAAGGCCTACATGACCTTGGCCACGAGTGTTTACGGAACACGTGCGTGGTGGACCTAAGAAAAGACAAAGGGATGCTAGGACAGTCAGTGTCAGTGGAGAAGTCAGAGAGTGTGAATCGAGAAGTCAGAAAATGCGAGTTGCGTTGTCGATATAGTGTTGCTAGCGTTGTGTGAGAGTGTCGTCCGCGTGAGAGAGAGAAAGAGCGTTGGATCTGTTGTGACGAGAGTTGCGAGTTAACTATTGAGTTGTCTAGAACCATCGTTCTTCTGTTTAATCAACATGTGTACAATCCATTTATTGTAAATAAATCATCAATAATAATAATATTTTATTCCCGATACTACAGTAGGGTTGCTGGAAAAGTGCTTGCAACAGAGGTGTACCCAGAACACGAATGTAATTTAAAGAGTTCACATAAACACATATTCAATGTGATCGTGTTCTTAAATATTTGTGTAAGATCAGTTTTGAAAATTAGTTGAAAGAATGAACAACCATTCTGAAATCTAGTTTGTTTTTAGGAGACAGATTTGTTATTAGTTTGAGGTTTTAAACGTGCAAATTTGTTAGCCCGTAAGTATTTCACGCATGATCTTTTAATTGCACGTTGTTAATCTCTTAGGTACGATGCGCCACTATAGTGGCTTTCGCGGATATCATCTTATATTACGACACGCCACTATAGTGGCTCACTCTACTGACTCATTCGCTCACCGTTTCAACAAAATGGTCTTTTTCATTTGTCTTACTTCACGCAATATTTTATAACAGTGTTAACAATATACAGATAGAATATATAGTCTTTGTTTTTGATACGCCAGTGTTTTGCTTTTGTTAAAATAAATATACCATTATTAGATGCTCTTTTTAACATGCCGACCCGTATCCTTATAATTTTTTAGAATCTTCAATCTCAAAATGTCGCTTCAAAACGGAAAACGAAGAGCAATTTGGAAAACACTATCGCGCTATGAGTGTGAAAATCGTGACGTGGGTCTATGTGTCGTACCGTGCTTTAAAATATGTCACACACAGTTGTATTATTAATTATTAGAGTGAATTATGAAACTTAAAGTATATGCATCATATTTTCAAGAAAAATTGTAGTTTAGTTATTAAAAACTTGATACCAATGTGCTTGCGCAGAGAACACCACCCGTCACATATTGCAGAGGCGTATCGTTTACACGTAATTCGCGTCAAACTCTGCCGTAGAGAGAAACAACTGCGCGCAAAATTCAGCCCTACCTAAGAGGTTAAACGTCTTCTATCACCTCCACATAGTACAGCTGATGTAAGGTATCTTCCAAGATGTTAATTCTCAATACCCTCTGCCATTGTTTTCTTTCCTGTACTGTTTATATTATGTACATTTTGTGTTTATTATTTTGTTATACTTTCGAAGAATAATTTGAAACTGGAATTTATCAAGTAACTCTTTTACGAAACTTATGCTGCATCTTCAAATAACGGTTTACGCATCAAGTTTATTCGCGTCAGTGTTACTTAACATTTATGAAGTAACTTGTTTGAACAATTTTGTAGGCGTTACGTAATAAGAAATTAACCTAATTTTCTTATTTGATATTTTATGCTTCCACCTACTTCGTCAAAAATATCCTAGGCGCTTTAAACCAAGCAATATAAACTTTCTCAGGAAAAGAGAATATGTGTATACTTCGCCGACTTCGTCTGTATACCTAAAGATGGATGCCGGCTTCATCAAAATTAGAGCAGGTATAAACTTTAAAGGACATTATAAAAATGATCAATGTTGTTCCAAGAGACGACGAGGAATGAATTTTATAATGTAGAATCTGCATCGGCGATGAAAATTTACATAGGAGAACGTTGGGGGGAATGGCGTACTATTTCTTAAATATATTATTTTTTTTTTTTATGTGTCAAGGATGGAGATTTGACAGTTATTGCATGTGATTCTATAAGTTTTTAGCAATGTAATGCATAGACGATGCGACGAGAAAGATCGATTGTTATTTTAAAAATTCTGGTTATTGGAAGAATAATCAAAATGTTAGTTTCCTCACTCGTAGTATAATAAATAATTTTACTGTAGAATTTAAATTTTAAGAAAATAAAAAATAGTCTACACTGGATAATGCATACATTAATGTTACTTAATTTAAGATTCTTTTCACTTTTCTCACAGAAACGAATCGTGCAATTGTCCAGGAGGGAAATCCGAAACGTATTACAGCGTAATGTTGCGTAAGATAGCTGACGAGTAAAAAGTTATAATCATATTACGTTTATCGTGTAACAAGTTCAGCTTGCAAGCGTACTTTCGAAAGGACGATGATGGTGATACTAAGTCATACTTGTCATCTTGGCAAGATTGCGCGGTGTGTGGTTTGCTTTTCAGTCGTCACTTTCGCAGCACCGGTGCATTCACAATAGACGCGACGATCTCGAGCACTGGAGATGCAGTTGCTATGTTGAGAGTGTAATTATGGATGGCAGTGGAGGAAACCTAGATGGTTATTGCAACCTAGCTAGTGCAGTTTGCTGCTATGTGTGTTAACTTACGTGTGCGGTAGCTACCACACCATTCACCGACAGTTTACGAGCTACGCATATCGCACTAGTTCGTCGTCAATTTTTGCAACTACGTTCTTATAATATTGTTTCGAACGTTACGTCGATTATACGATATCCGATTGTTTTTCAATTATATGGAACGTTATACTAACAATGAGATTTATTCAAATATGTATATACAGCATTGAAATATAAGTAACATGGATGATATTGCAACTAATTGTACATGATGTAATACGATATGTGTGATTGCAATCATTTCCATAAAATGTTATCAAAATAATAAGTAAATATATATATATATTATGTAATTACATTAATAGTAAACCAACGGACACGTCTGTGTTCACGGTTACATATATTTACGCATAGTAAGTGCATACGTTACGCATAGTAGTAATATATTTTTGTTAATAATTTTTGAAGAAATAACGAACGACGGCTAACAAATGCACGTCAAAACTCTATGCCAAAATCAAGATCATCGAAACTGGCCTCCCCTTTACCAATATTTACCATAAAATGTATTGGCAAATTTAAGCAAATATGACTTAAAACTAATTGCAGTTTGGTTTAAATCTAATCCAAACTCAAACAAAAAATGGTATTGAAGTAATAAATGTATACAGTAAGAAGCAAGCAGAAAACTATAACTAAATGAATATGTTGTCCTTTTTTAATGTGACAAATTAATATGCATGTTATTTCATTTTAAAGCAATAGGAACGTAAATTTATCAACACGGAGGCAGTGGTGCAATTTTTAATCCGCGTTATAGGGGGTCACACTGTATATTATTTATTAAATTAATAGTGAACCAATATATAAAATTATGTTTGGAAAAAATATACATTCTCATTACAAACATAATTTGCTTCAGTATTTTGTTTAGCTCTCAGAATTTTTATCATACGAAATATGAATCTTTAAAGTTCTGCAAAGTAAGTCTTAAAATATATAGTCCCTGTAATGATTTCCTTTTAAGCCTATAATCTATTCAACAATGACAAATTACACTGAATTAAATATTGTTGCGAGAATTAGTTCAAGAACAATTAGCATTAAAATTGGAATAAATTGAGTACACAGTTGTTACGTCGCGTAACACTCTACCTAGCCGAGGCCACACACCGCGGGCAATATGGCAACCAGATGTCTTCGGATACACGCAGCGTATCCTCCATAGTTTCAAGTACCTACAAGTTTCATAGTTTCAAGAATTTACGCTTCTCGCTAACGCGTTTTCCTCGCGACCGCGTCTCTCCGCGAACGGTCGTAACACAGTAAAGACATAATGAAATGGCATTTCCATGATAAAGAAATCACACGCTACTAATATATTAACGGTTTCATTCAAATTCGCAATTTACACCAAGCAATTAACTATTTTATTAAAAATGAAAGATAACCTAAAATTTTCATGTAGTAATGAGAAGTGGATAATCATTTTCGAAATTGCTGCGCAGATAAAGAGTGTAAACGAGAAAAAGAAAACAACTGAATTTTTCTCAGGTAAATGAGACAATAGATTAATCGCATAATAAAATTTGTAAAGAGGGAGAGGGAGGAACAAATTCCTCCACTCCTCATTTCTTGAAAATAGATTGGCATATTAAAGATATAATTGGTATATTTAACTAGGCTTATATTTGTTTGAATTCTTTTTAGATAAGTATTGTCACTAACGACGTGGCAACGGCATTCTTTACCATAAAATTGTATTTCCAGTTCATTTTCTTGATCAGTTTGCGGTTTAAAAACAAATTAATTCTCTAAATTCATTTACATTTCTGGTTTCTACATATATATACATTTCTTTTCTACATATATTTTAATTACAAGTTAACGACACAGAGTGTGTTACTTTTTCTATTTAATCTGTAGGACTGTAACCTACAATTAGGAGGTTGGAAAGGGCTGTAAGAAGGAAGGAAAAAAGTATTTCGTCCGGGACCTACTGGAAGACATCAGTAAGGCTATTTGTCTATTTAGAGAATTTTGTTATCTTTTATGTTGATCTGTTAGGATCCAATCTTCAGATAGTTTTCCATAGTGAGCGTCGCGACCTGTTTATATAACCGAGCTTTAGATATCAGGGTAGAAAAGGTCATATTGAAAATTGTATTTATGGGAACAAGTAGATGGGACGACCGCCTGTGGGAAAGTGTCATAGACTTCAGGTGGCAGAGTAGGGAGTGTACCTAAATCTCACTTTAGACGAGAAGACTAACTTTCAGTTCCCTGATGAGTTATGCACTGCTGAAAGTTGAAGTTTATACAGGTATTTTCATTTATCGTTACGGAAGTGTTACTATTCAGTCTATTTATCTTCTCTCAACTGAAATGAACTTCAAGACAACTTTGTATAGTCACTAAGGTAACAGGATGCTAAGCGAAGAAAATAGTAGTTCGAATTTATACAACTAGACATGATTCGTATGGTATTGTCTCATCGTGATATATCTATGATAGCTTCATAAAAATGTAATCGTCATTTATTTAGAATAGTTGATCGTCCTAAACGACATTTGCGACACGTACGAAAGTTTTTGCTATTTTTGAGGATTCAAATATTTCATTTACTTTGGATATATTGATTCCATTTCCTGCTGAATACGAATGATTTTATTCTCAACCCCGGAAATCTACGTATTTTTAACATTATTGAACATTTTCGTAACATTCTTTTTCTGTTATTTTTTAGACACCTTAAGAATTGATGATTTTCATTTAAGGAAAGAACATGGAAATGGAAACATTATTGTGAATTGTTTGGGGAAGAGGTCTATTTGACAGAGCCAAAACCTACAAAATCATGTATGCGTAAAAAACGTTTCTTTCTGCAATTCTATAAACTATGACACAGATTAAAAGAGTATACCAGTGTTTCATTTATATATATATATATATCGGCAGACAGGATTAAACCTCGGTGGGGTAATGCAGTAATATCAGTTATCGATACGACAACTGAACATATCCATAAACAGACAATTCGTGGTCAAGGGTAAAAGATAATGTTGAAAAGTTTAAAAATTTCTGGGCCGAACAGCACTCTGTTCTCGCTCACGTCGAGCCTTTCAATTGGACGTCTGTAATGTGTAAGACTTCGAGTACAGTATTAGAAATATTTTAATATTACAAGTTTAAGCATTAAAGTATTTCTATGAGTATGAAAAATAAGTTTTCGTGTTCATTGCTGAGGTGAAAGAGTACGGTAAAAGAAGCTGTCTTCTCTATATCATAATTGTACGTATGTTTTTATCTAGTAGTTTGGAAGATAATGATTCGATAGCCGTGAAACACGTATTCAGTCTCATGGCACTCTTAAAGTCTTATTAGGTATATTTTCAGAAGCACATGTCACTCTCAGTAGATAGCCAAATTTCAACATTCGTTTCCTTTCGTTCGTGTTCTGCTCCCAAAATCATTTTAAGCAGATTTGGTAAAAGCAGGCAGACCAATTTCACTCGGTTGTAACAACAACGCCCGAAAGATTCATATTGCTGAAGAAGAAATTTGCCACCAAATAAGCGACTCATCGAAGAGGGGAAGGGCATGTCGCTTGGTATGTCGCTTAGCTTTGTTTTTCTCCGATCCATTAGATAGATTACTTTCGTGTGTCCGATAGAAATTACGACCTTCAAACAATTTTATATTCTGTGATTTTTCAGCAAGTTCCTACGTAAGAAATTTTACATCGAAAATCCTTTCATCCTCAATTAGAGTCTTAGCGAAGACGAAGGACATCACTAAATCGATTGTTCTCGCTATTCCAAACATAGGGTTCAAGATATTTCTCTATATGCGTATTTTCATTTAAATATCGTACATAAAAAAGGAATAATGTTGTATCTTTATTCTCCTTTATCTGGGAAACCAATTTCCAGTTTCATTCGAAAGTTTGTGCTGATTGAGCTCACATCGTGACGTGTCATTTGACCCAAAATTCAGTTCCAAAATCACGTGACCAAAAATGAGTGAAAAAAGACTTGTTATGGATGTTGTAACGTCGTGGGAAACGTTTTTCGGATTGTATGATAGACGACCTGGTTTCATGTTGTGATTCTTTTTTTAAATAGCTTTCGTTTTTTACGTTCGTTAACAACGATTTAATTCAAGACAGACAGTTTATAACATAATTTCCCGATCGGTGATATCTATACATCTAGTGGTGAAATTCGTTTGTTAATAGTTTGGAAATGATTTGTTCCGTCTGGAAAGCATAAAATAATGACGCGGTGTCTCGGTCGGTCAAGCTTGTAGCGCGATTGTGAAGGAAGGTTATTTTTGAGTTTAAATCTTTTAAAGTATTATCTCCTTAGAACTTCCTCCCTACTTATAGGGATGTTTTAGAAACTCGATATTTCCGAAGGGTAATGTAGGAACACGTACCAGTTGCCAAGATTTTTAACCTGAAGGAATACCATGATTCTTCTGAAAAAGCGGACATTTCGCGTCAATGCAGGTAATGCTACACCTGTAGCGCGAAGAGGCGCGCAAAGGGCGTATAGTATTCGCGATACCAGAGTACCATGCATTAGAATATCAATTTTTTGAAAGCAATCGATCAATATGTATTCCGAGCATACTAAAAAAATACTTGAACTTTCCGGGTAAAATACACACGTTCTACAACGTTCAAAACATTAGACTCCTCTCTTCATTTTACCAAGTGTTGACATTATTCAACCCTCAAACATCAGACATCCTTAAACATCCATATGGTATACATCTTCAAACATTCGAACGTTACACATCAAACACACTTAACACGTACAGTAATACACATACAGAAGATCTGTTGGGGGAATTGATAGAGTCAACTTAACAGTAGCGGCGTGTCGACCGTCAGTTAATGATGATGGTTATGGCAACAATGCATACCCTATATATATCTTTCTCTTCTCCTCTCATTGTCAATCCTTGGATTTATAGTAATAGGGTGCAAAATTCAAGGTCCCGTGTTTATGATATTTTTATAGTGAAATTCAGAATGAAGCGGATTAATTCCGTTATGTTAAAATAATAATAATAGTTAAACTTTCCTTAAGTAAACATTTTTATTCGAATAATTTTTTAATAAGATGCTTATACAATGCATACAATATTAGTAATTATAGTTTATATCTTCGAGTAAATTAGCTTCGTTATAAAATTGATCATGTCCGATTGTACATTTCATAAAAAGAAGTTGGCGCAAGAGGTAGTCTGAACACGAAGGAAAAGATCAATTTACTTCTACAAGATATTTATTTGCTGTAAAATACGTACAAACTTTATGTAGGTCTCTTACTGTCTGTAATACAGTGCTGTTCATTGCCATGATCTCTGAGCAATATCGCACGACAGGAAGATATAAATTAGACAATTTCATAGGAACAATACGGCGATATTGCCACAAGAAGCAATAATGCGTTATTTATTGTTTTGAGTAGTTTATTTTATAGAGTATTCGATAATATAAAACATACGCGCGCGCGCGCGCACACACACACACACACACAGATATATATATATATATATATATATTCCTGACGTTTCAATTATTTTCCCCTTTTGTAGTTATTCTTATTTCCTGGTTTATTTAGGATTGTGTGTATATGTATTTTGTTTATTGGTTGGATCCGTTAATTGCCCTCGTTTTGTTAATCCTTCCTTTCGTTTTGTGGTGACGCGTGTTCGTTTGTGCATTCAAATCCTTCTTCGCGAGTTTTGTATAGAATGGTTTTCTTGTTCTTGTTACGGCGCGTGCGGAGCACGGGACGTGACAGTTACAATGTTGTACTACATAACGAAATACGTTATAATGTGGTACTATATAACGTAATAAGTTATAACGTTCTAGTCCATAACGGAATACGACATAACGTAATACTGCATAGCGTAATAAGTTATAATAATATGCTCTATAACGCAATATGTTATGGCGTTATACAATGTAACGTTACACTATATAGCATAATACGTTATAACCTAATACTACATGACGTAACACGCTATTATGTTATATAATATAACGTTATACTATATAACGTGACACGTTATAATCTTATACTACATAACGTTACACTATACATCGTATTACGTTATAACGTAATTATATATAACCTATTTCGATATAACGTTATACTATATAACATAATACGTTATAGTATTATACTACATAGCGTAATACGTTGTAATATTGCACTATATAAAGAATTACGTTATAACGTTATACAATGCAACGTTATACTATATAACGTAATACGTTATAACGTTATACAATGCAACGTTATACAATGCAACGTTATGCTATACAACGTAATACGTAATAACGTTATACAATGAAACGTAATACTATATAATGTAATACGTTATAACGTTACACAATATAACGTTATTCTGTATAACGTGATACGTTGTAACATTATACTACATAACATAATACGTTATGTTACGTATTAGTTTATTGACATCAATCAAATTTTAAATTTAAAGTTTACTGACAAATTTTTTTTTGTTCTTGAGTTTGAATTTAGTCTGAAGGAAAATAAATTGAAATGATATTATTGTGTATGTAATACTGGTTTGGATTTCTAATTAATACGGTAGTTGCTGCCACCAGAAATAGTCTAAGGACTACTTCAAAATATTTTATTTTTTATTATTTTTTCGTTTAATGGGTAGCGTTAACTGATGCTTAATGCAACTGGTAAACGAATTTCACTTTTCGGCTAACCTGCTATGTGCAGGAATACTGGCACGGGAGAGGATTAAAGCTGGAATTAAAAATTATTTGTCCTCGTTGAACGGATTTTATTTGAATGTAGAATCGCTTAGATTATTACCTTTATATATATTTTATTAGCCGGATATATATATATTTTAGCGTTGCTGGATCGGATAGGAATATGAGATTTTCCGTTGTTTATATATAAATTTATTTTTACGTTCGACTTCTTCTTCTCTTTTAATTTCACTGCAATAGTTTGCCGTTGGAACCGAAACTCAATTCATTTACTACGATGGATTCTGTTACCACGATTTTCTTGCCTTCTAAGTTTAATAATCGAGGATGATTCTAACGATCCTCTCTGTGTGGGACTCGTGTGATTTCGCAAGCCTTGCCCGAAGACGGGTAGTATTTTACCAACAGTGGGAGGAGGAATGCGAAGATCGACGGGTGTTTTTGATAATCGAAAACACCGTTTGCACAAGCCAACACAGCGAACGATCCTTTGGTTAAATTTCCGAAGGGAAATTGTTCTGCTATTTCTCTCTTACAATCGCATGCAACGATGGCAAGAATATCGGTTATTAGCAATGCCGGTATTGCTCTTAATTTTCGATTGACCCCGACGATGTATTTAATAGTCCTTTCTGTGCGGGATTTGTGTGATTTCGCAAGCCTTGCCCAAAGACGGGCAATATTTTGCCAACAATGGGAGGAGGAATGCGAAGATCAGTGGGTGGTTCAGTAGCTGGAAACACCGTTCGCACAAGCCGACACAGCGGACAACTCCTTTGTTTAAAGTTTAAACAATGATTCTATCTGCAAAACCGTTCACGAAAATAAAACGAGATCGATGATAGAAAGTTCTAATTCGATTCTCGAGGGCAACGAAATTATCAGAGAAGAAGGAAATTCTCAAAATTAATTTTCTTACCTGGAGGAGTAAGCGCTGTCTGGCGCCATTTACCTCAGCTGCTCCGTTGGTCGTCGAAGTTTTTGCTGGGTTTATTACTTGAACTCGAATATAGTTTACTATTAACGTTTACTTTATTTATCTATTTCGATACGGACAGAACAGTTTACTAACTAGATTAATACCGCAATTACAATGCGCATTCAAAGATAAAATTTTCTTTTTACTTAGTCGCGGCTCTCTTTTCTTGACCGAAAAACTAAAGACCCCGAAGCGCAAAATACTATACAAAATTTCTAAAGATGAGCGCAATAACGAACGTAGTAACAAAATAATTAACAAAGAGTGAACAAAATAATTATGAACCGTAATAACGAAGATCGCAATAATAATGAACAAAGAATAATGTAATAAGAATATTCACCGGGATGATAATGATAATCGATAATTGGTGAGTATAATAACGATAATGTTAGTGAGTGAGCAACGTAATAAGAATGTTCACCGGAATAATAAATGATAATTGAGCGTAATAATGTTCACCAGAATAATAATGTTAATCGCTAAATGATGATTATCGTTGTAGTCCGTGCTCTACGTTGCTTTGCTTATTTATAATGCCATTCCCCACGGGGTGGTGTTCCGCTGGGGTACGCTTATGATTGTTTTTGCGATTTTGATGCTTTCCCTTTCTTGTTGTTTCCCTAGGTTTCGGTGATCGACGTTCGAACAATGTTTGCGGAGGCATTTCCATCAGAGGTTCCTTATTATTATTATTTTTTTCCTTTTAAACGTCTTTTGTTTTTATGTATGATATATATATATATTTTTTAAATGTGATATCTATTTTATGTTTGTTAAATATATGTATTTTAATTTTATATTTCCCCCCTTTTACTTGATTATATATATATATATATATATTTTTTTCACATTTGTAGTGGCGCACAGATTTTATTAAAGAAAAGTGTTAACAATGTGTTTTCATGATTTATTTCTCGCGCCTGACTTCCATTAATCCTTAATATTCCTGTCGCCGTGACGCGATTAAATCTAACATGGCTGCTCCTAAATGTCATCAGCAAAGTTATAGTGACGGGTCTTTAATTTTGGTTGATATCGAAGTAATTTTCCATCTGCCGCTCGTTTTCCTTATTCTACCGCAATTAAACATTTACTTATTAATATTGCTTTAAAGTGACAAGTATTGTTCGTGTGAATATACACATATATATATGTTGTGTGTCATTTTAATATGGCTAATGTTTCGTAATTCTTCGATTGCGTTATTTATTGTTTTGAGTAGTCTATTTTATAGAGTATTCGATAATATAAAACATAGGCGCACACATACACACACATATATATGTAGTATCGTGGACGAAAGGCCTAAGAAATATCGGGCGAACTATGAACAATGTCGCGAGAGCCGAGGCGTCGTCGGGCCCATCAATGTGTCATCGGTCTTCTCAAGTGCATAGTTTCGTGGAAAAGACCTACGTGACCCTGGCCACGAGCGCTTGCATACCACGCGTGCGGTGGGCCTAGGAAAAAGACAACGGAATGCGGCAACGGCCAGAGCGTTAGTCGAAAAGCAGAGTGCGAGTCGAAAAGCAGAGTGCGAGTCGAGCGGAGACAGAGGTTGCGAGTGGCGTTGCCGAGAGAGTGTGGATTGCGCTGTTTTCTGTGCGTTTGGCGTGAATAGTTCAGGTTGAACAACAATCGTCTTTTTCTGTCTGATTAACATCTCTATTGTCCACTCTTTGTAAACACATTATATCACGATATTACATTTTTTGGGGGCTCAGCCGGGATTGGACAAGACAGAAGACGAAACGGTTTAACAGAGCTATTCGAGCTAGTTGTGAATTTACCGGTACGCGGTGCGGTAAAAGACGATATCGTTGACTGTTTAAGTTCGTGTAGTGTAAAAAATGGCAAACGTCGGGGACGAGCGATTGTCGGGTGAAGAGGGTTCGACGCTGGAGGAGCTGAGGAGTAAGCTCGCGCGAATGAACCTCCCTATATCGGGTGCGAGGTCAGTGCTGATTGCAAGACTGAATCGGGCGTGTAGGGCTGGACAATCGTATCGTAAGGGATCGACGGGCGGTGAAGAGCTAACCGGTCAACGTGATCTAGGAAACGTACAGAGAGCTGAGCGTGATTGTAACGAAGATGAAGATGTTGAGAAAATGAATACGAAGGAGTTGAAGGAGCGCCTCGCTAGTTTGGGTTTAAAAACGACGGGAAGAAAAGTAGAATTACGCGCACGGCTACAAGCGGCCATGGATAGTAACGACATATCGTCGGAAGAAGAAAGCGACGACGAAAGTGAGGATGAAGAGGACAAGAAAAACGCAAGGGGATACAAGAAAGATACGCGAAGGGTGCATCAGGACCGTGCCGAATGTTGTCGAAGGGCATGCGTTGGTTCGACACTGAGTTTTAGAGACGTCGAAGATGCACTAGAGTCGTTTAGTGGCAACAGAGGTGAAAACGTCGAACGATGGTTCGAGTCGTTCGAGGAAGTCGCTGATACGTGCATGTGGTCGGACGGGCAGAAGACAGTCTACGCCAGGAAGTTGCTGAAGGGATCAGCGAAAATATTCGCAAGTTTCGAGTGTCATGCCAGAACTTGGCATGAGTTGAAGAGGGGGCTGGTGAAAGAATTTTCGAGGAAAGTCAACAGTAGGCAAGTTCATCAGAAACTTGAAGAAACGAAAAAGGAGAGTGATGAAGCATGTTTGGCTTACATGTACCGCATGCTCGAAATAGCCAGCCATGTGGACATGGAGGAGGAAGCAAAGGTGGAATACATAGTGGATGGAATAATAGACGACGAGAACAATAAGGCTATATTATACGGCGCGACGTCAATCAAAGAGTTGAGGAAGAGGTTAGTGATGTACGAAGAGCAGAAGAGTCGCAGAGCATAGTCGATTGTGAAGCCGGCTAAAACCCAGAAGAACGGGAAGCCCAGTCAATCTGTAGACGCAATGAAGAAAAGAAGATGCTTCATTTGCGATAGTGAGGATCATCTAAGTGCTAAGTGTCCGGAGAGGGGAGAAGGTGTTAGGTGTTTCGAGTGCAGCGGATTTGGACATATTGCAGCGAGGTGTACGGCACGACCGAAAGAGGCTTGCGTAGTGTCAAGATCCGAAAAAGGGAAGTATGTGAAAGAAGTGGCGATAGATGACTGTAGGTTTGTGGCATTAGTGGATACGGGTAGTGATCTCACGTTCATCCGATCAGACGAGTATGCGAGGTTAGGGTCACCACCGCTAGGTAAATGCAAGTTTAAGTTCGACGGTTTTGGTTCCGCTGGCAATGAGACCTGGGGCGAATTCACTAAGGTAATGACGGTTGATGGGTGTAAACTGCCAATCACTTTGCACGTTGTTTCAAACAAAATATTGATGAAGCACGGCCTGTTGTTAGGCACTGATTTTCTGGATCAGGTGGAGTTACGGGTTAAACGGGGCGAAGTGACTTTCTTGCGGCTTGACGAACAGACTAACAAAGACGTGTCGGATGTGTTTAGAATTAACGTAGTAGAACAGACTGACGAAACAGACCTAACACACGTACAGGAACCGCATTATCGTGAAGCGATTCGAGATATTATTAAAGGGTATAGGCCGGAGAAGAAGAGAGACGTCGGGATAACCGCGAAAATAGTTCTGAAAAGCGACAAACCGGTAGCGCGAAGACCGCGAAGACTGGCGCCGAGGGGGAACGGGCAGCATGTCGACCAGGTTCAGAAATACCTGAATTCCACCGTAAACAGAAGCACAGGGAAGACTCCTTTCCAGCTACTGGTCGGAGTCGAAATGCAAGTCAGGGAAGAGGCGAAGATTAGAAAGCTGATCGACGAAGAGTGGGCTGCGAGGTTTGAAGAACAACGTCGCGAGCTACGTGAGGACGCGAAGAAGAAGATCGCCGCAAATCAAGAAGAGAATCGTCGAAGTTACAAGAAAAGAAGAAAGCGTGCGAAGCAGTACCGAAGGAAGGACCCGCACACACCTCGATTTTATGAAACCTTGGGTCCTAAACGCCGAAAGTGACGCATCTGATGACAGCGAGATAGAAGGCAACATCTGAGGGCAGATGTTATTGCAGGATGGCCGAGTGTAGTATCGTGGACGAAAGGCCTAAGAAATATCGGGCGAACTATGAACAATGTCGCGAGCGCCGAGGCGTCGTCGGGCCCATCAATGTGTCATCGGTCTTTTCAAGTGCATAGTTTCGTGGAAAAGACCTACGTGACCCTGGCCACGAGCGCTTGCAGAACACGTGTGCGGTGGGCCTAGGAAAAAGACAACGGAATGCGGCAACGGCCAGAGCGTTAGTCGAAAAGCAGAGTGCGAGTCGAGCGGAGACAGAGGTTGCGAGTGGCGTTGCCGAGAGAGTGTGGATTGCGCTGGTTTCTGTGCGTTTGGCGTGAATAGTTCAGGTTGAACAACAATCGTCTTTTTCTGTCTGATTAACATCTCTATTGTCCACTCTTTGTAAACACATTATATCACGATATATTACATATATATATATATATATATATATATATATATATATATATATATATATACGTATTCATATGCGTATTTCTCTTGGCAGTGTAGTATTCATACGAAATGAAATGTCAATTATTTATTTATCTTTTACCGGAATGTAGGCTAGTTTTAAGTATGTATCTTAGATTATCGGTTTGATAGAATTCGCACACATATATATTACCTGGATCATTCCCACAACGTCATCCAATTCTTCGATATGCCTTGGATACTTACTGCGGTTGCCTTCAATCGTCTTATATCTGTGGCTATAAAGGTACTGTTTAATTCATTTAATTTAATATGTGTATAATGCATTGTGTGTGCGGCCGCTATTGTGCATTACAAAATCCGCTTCTGCATGTTAGATATCATAATATAACAATACTACGTAGATTAATACATAATAAAATATCCTTTTACTCCGGTCATATTTATTACTAACTCTCAATTAATCTATCTTAATTATTTTCTAACCACTTTCTATATTTATCAGCTATTTTATTTCTTCTTGTTAATCTGCGAAATCCATGCATGTATACTTCCTTGTATGGTGATTGATTGTGTTACGACCGTTCGCGGAGAGACGCGGTCGCGAGGAAAACGCGTCAGCGAGAGGCGTAACTTCTCGCTACGATTCGGTGAATCGACGCCGCGAAGTAGTCGTTCCCCTGTTTCGTTTAGGATAACAGAGGTAGTTGATTTGAATATGGCACAATAGTAAGTTATATTTCACCGTTTATTCCACAACTTATAACGAGGATAGTTACACTGGTGCGTATGTACGAGATGAGTGAGTGACTGAGTGATCTGCGGGTGTGTATACCCGCTCGAAGGATGTTGACTGTTCGAAGGATGCAAAAACAGTACTCTTGGAAGACGATGCTGTCTCGGAGGAGAGCTAAGGATGAGTGTCGAGCGCACGGGACCATCGGATTTGTTGGTGCCGATGTTATTTAGGAGAGTGAGGGAATAGGCTTCGTTTTTAATTGGTTAAACGAAGGGCCTTAACCGCCCTCGAGAGAAAGTGGTTAGTGGGAGGAAAGTTGCAGCGGACGTGACAAAAACTGACTTTCCCTTGTTAAGCCGTGGTAGACAATAGTCTCTAGAAATTCCTCCGAACCAGATGTTTGTTTCGTTTGAAGGACCTTTTCTAGGAAATCTATGAGATTTATGGAAGGTACTTGAAACTATGGAGGCTACGCTGCGAGTATCCGAAGACATCTGGTTGCCATATTGCCCGCGGTGTGTGGCCTCGGCTAGGTAGAATGTTACGCGACGTAACAGATTGTTCACGAGATAAGTTGCACTTTCACTGTTTTAGTTATTCGTTGTATTAACACGTTTTACATTCAAGCAGTAATTGGAGTAATAAACTTCTTTCCTTTTTCCAAGTTTCCGCTGTCTGTGTCATTCGACGAACAGTGCCACGCTTCCACAGCACCGTTATAACATTTAGCGATGCTGCTCTTTGCATTAAGGCAATTGAAGTTAATTCGTTCATTTATTTTCAGCTGGTACATGGTGTTCCGCAAGCAGGGAGCCGTAATCTATTTTGCACGTAGACCTTCTTGTATGATGATTTCTTGTTTACAAGGTAACTTTCACTTCCACTCTTTTAATTATTTATTGAATCGACACGTTGTATATTCAAACAATAATTGGAGTACACATAATAATTTTCCCTTTTTTTCTTTTTAGGTTTTCGCTATCTGTATTATTCGACGAACAGTGTCACACCTCCTTTCGATTTATCCATAATATAGTTATAACATTTAGTCACCTTGTATTTTGCACTGAGACAATTGAAACTAATTTATTCACTTATTTTAGGTAGCTGTCATACATTGTGTTTCACGAACAACAATCCATAACTTATACTTGCACGTACACTTTCTTGTGTGTTGATCACTTGTTCATAAGGTAACTTTCACTTTCGCTAGTTAATTGTTCATTGAGTTAACACGTTTTATATTTAAGCAATAATTGAAACACGTATAATAATTTTCCTTTTTCCTTTTAGGTGTTCGATATCTGTATTATTCGACGAACAGCACTATAACATATACTACCGCACTACGTTGCCCACTGAAATCGCTTTATTCATTGCCTATTTCGATTATGCGCTAGTTTTAACTTGTTTAAATGCACCGTTCGCGGAATCCCTTTTACTTCGATCTTGACGTTTTGGTTCTGCAAGATTTCTAGCGCTTTGTATGGTCCAGTATATTGATCGGCGAATTTTCCTTTACTGGGTTCTTTTAGCAGATATATCGAATCTTCTATTTTAAAATCTTGGGGGTTGATTCGTCGGTCGTAATATTCTTTTGATCTTAGTTCGGATTTTATCAAATTTTCTCTTGCCATTCGTTGTACGGTGTTAATTTTATCGAACAGATCTTCGAGATATTCTGCGTAAGTTGGTTCCATGTTCTCTTCGATTATTACTTCACCAGTAGGTTCTCTGGCTAGATGTCCAAAAACTAATTCGTGCGGGGAGAATTTCATTCCTTCGTGTACAGAGGTATTATAGGAAAACATAGCTAATTCTACCCATTCGTCCCAATTTTTGGAATTTTCAATGTATAATTTGAGATATTCTATCAGCAGGTGGTGAGATCTTTCGATTGAACCGTTACTTTGTGGATGATATGCCGTCGTGGTATATTGTTTGATGCGGAATCTCTTTGCTACTTTCTTCATTAGTGAGGATGTAAAGTTCGTTCCTTGATCAGTGAGAATAGCTCTCGGTGACCCGAAACGACAAATAAATCGCTTTACAAAAGCGTCCGCTATCCCGGCTGCAGAGATTCCTCCTAGTGGAATCCCAATTGAGTATTTTGTTAATAAGTCTTGGATAGTTAATATATATTCGTTTCCCTTCTGGGTCTTTGGTAATGGACCTACAATATCCATACTAACCTTATCGAATGCTTTACCTGGTGTGTCTGTAAGTACCATTGGTAGCTTTCCTTTTATTCTTGTGAGTTTCTTCAATTGACATTCCTTACATGTTCTTACGTAATCTTGAATTTCCTTTTTCATATTTTCCCAATAGTAATGTTGTCGTATTCTTTGATAAGTTTTTGTTATTCCTTTGTGTCCTGCTACGCTTGATTCATGTTTTTCTCGTATTATGTTGTTCCGCGCTTCCACAGGTGGGGTAATTACTTCCTCAGTGCAAATGGTGATGGTTAAGGTTTTTTCCATAAATATTTCCTTTAATTTTCTGATTGTATTTCGCCAGGGTATTTCCTCCAAGTTTCCTTTGCTAATGCTGAACGAAGTTAACTGTTTTTCATTTACTACGTCTAATAGAGATCTTAGCGAGTTTAATAAATTGTCTGGTGTTATTGGAATATTTCTATTTTCCTTTATCGGTAGGGATACAATGTATTTTCCAGAATCGTAATTCAATCTTCCTTTTTCTAACATTAAATCTTCATAACGAGGCAATTTTCCCGTTACCTTCATTTCTAAGGCTCTTTTATCTATCGGGTTGCCATGTATATCTATAAATATTACTTTATGGTCATTTACTCTCGCAATTGAGTCTCGGGTTTCTGAAATTCTTAGTTCCGCAATTATCGTAGGTCTCGTGTCCTTTTCTCGTTGTTGAATTAGTTCTGGAATTACAGTGGAGGTCTCTTTTTCGCTTGTTGTATTCGTGTCTTCCTTTTCTCGATTGGTTATTTCTCTATCTGTACTTACATCGATTTCTGCTAATGCTTGGTCTAAATATTTTATGGGAGTGTCTTCTATCGTAAAATGTTTTCGGGTAAAACTCTTTCCTTGATTTTTAGAATCACTGGATTGAGGCAAGACGTGTGGTTTAGCTTTGAATATGGGAGAGTCTTCGGTTGACGTATCCGGTTTGAATCTTTTTGAGACATGCGTATCCTTTTCTCGTTGTTGAGTTAGTTCTGGAATTATGGCGGAGGGTTCTTCCTCGCCTGTTGTGTCCATGCGCCTTTTTCCTTGATCGGTTATTTCTCTATTTGTGTTTACATCGAGCTCCGTCAGTGCTTCGTCAGAATACTTTACGGGCGTTTCTTCCAGTGTAAGATGCTTTCGAGTAGAAACTTTTCCTTGTTTTGTAAGATCAGTGGATTGAGGCAAGATGCGTGGTTTGGCTTCGAATATGGGAGAGTCTTCCGTTGATATGTCTATTTCGAATCTTTTTGAGACTGGATAGCGAATCGGTGAGACTTCCTCACTTTTTCTGATTGGTAAACAAACTTTCGGAGGGTTCCTAGATAATGCGTCTGCGTTTGTGTTCGCCCTGCCTTCTTTGTATACAATATCAAATTCGAAGTCCGATAGTTTTAATTTCCATTTCCAAATTCTTGAAGTAAGATCCTTGATAGAATACATCCACACTAAAGGTTTATGATCGGTTACGATGGTAAACTTTCTTCCGTAAAGATACGGTCGGAAGTGCATTGCGCTATAAACAATTGCCAGACACTCCTTTTCTATGGTAGAATAGTTTTGTTCGGCGGGATTTAATAGCCTTGAGGCATACGCAATCGGCAAATCCTTTCCGATTGGCCCTTGACTCAGTACACCGCTTATTGTATATCCTGATGCGTCTGTAGTAAGGTTAAAGGGTTTAGAAAAGTCTAGATATTGCAGGACGGGTTTCGTCACTAACGCTGTCTTTAAATTATTGAATGCGTTTTCCTGATCTTCTGTCCATTTAAAGGGAGTGTCTTTCTTTAATAGTTGTGTCAATGGTTTCGCGACCTTGGAGAAATCGGGTATAAATCTTCTGTAGTATCCTGCTAGTCCCAGAAATTGTTTGATATTTTTCACCCTTTTTTGGTCGTGGAAATTTTGATACGGCTTCGATTTTCTTTGGGTCGGGTATCACGCCATCCTCGCTAATTATATGTCCCAAATAATTCACCTCGTGTCGTAAAAATTCGCACTTATCAGGTTGTAATCGTAATTTAGCTTTCCTCAGTCTTTCCATTAACTTATTGAACTTAATTTCGTATTCTTGGAGAGACGTGGAATAAATCACTATGTCATCCAGATAGACGAATAGTTCTATTCCTTGCAGACCAGATAATATTGAATTCATCAACCGTTGAAATGTTGCTGGGGAATTCTTTAATCCAAAGGGCATTCTTTTGAATTGAAAATGCCCGTATGGTGTCGAAAATGCTGTTTTGTGGGCATCTTCCTGTGACATACGGATCTGGTGAAAGCCCGATGCCAAGTCGAACGTGGAAAAATATTTTGCACTTCCTAATTGATCCAATATTTCTGTAATGTTGGGTAGTGGGAAGGCATCGCCAATCGTTTTATCGTTCAATTTTCTATAATCGATGACTAGTCTCCAGCGCTTATTTCTTTGCGAATCGGGTTTTTTGGGCACAATCCATAACGGGGAGTTATATGGAGATATTGATGGTTGCACTACGTCCGTATCTAGTAGCTCTTGGACCTGTCAATTTATTTCTTCTCGATGTATTGGCGGATATCGATACTGTTTAGTATTGATGGGTATATTGTCCGTCGTGATTATCCTATGTTCCAGAACTTCGGTTGCTTCCAATGTATCTCCTGGAATATGAAACCTATCTTGATTATTACGAGTCAACTTTTTAACATTTTCCTTTTCTTCTTCGCTCAAGTGTTCGAGTCGTAGTAACTCATTTATTTTATCGTATCTACTTTCCTTCGATTTTAAAACTGTATTACACGTTGTCCTAGGAAGCGGGGAGGGATTTTCAAATTCCTTAATTACCATCGTTGGTGTTGTAAATTCGTAATCTCTTGAAGTAGTATTTATTACTCTTATGTAACCTTTTCCTTTATGATTCCTCACAACTGCATTACCAAAATAGATTCCCTTGTTCGGCTCGATTTTTGGAATAAATCCCTCTTTCATCTCTGGATTAGCGATATTAATAGAAAACGTTATTGAACTTCGCCTCGGTATAACTATTTTTTCCTTAGTATCGAAGGGGATGTAAATATTTCCCCATCTGATATGTTTTCCCTCGTAATCTGGACGAGCCTTACAACCTGCAAAAAATTCGGATCCTAGGATTCCGTCTTGATCGATTAGCAACGAATCATCGACTACATGTAAAACAACCGGACGGCCCGCCACCTGTATTACCGTCTGCCCTAGGGAGACCAGGCTCGTTGCCGTAATTCCTCGCACTTCGATTGATTCCTTTTCGTCGATGATGGCTGAATCGGGTAGAGCAGGTTTTTTGATAATATTGATTTCCGATCCAGAGTCTAATAATAAACTCGTCTTAGTTTTTAGATCTGGGGAAACTATTCGTGCAGTTGGGGTCGTTGGGGAATCGTTAAATTTTACTGAAATAATTCGGAGAGGTCGCCTTCCGAATCTGAATTCAACTCCTGATGATTTTCCTTCGCCGGTTGCTTGTGCTTCACTCTTTCCCTTTTGTCTTGAGATTCTGGATTCTCTGTCTGTGACCTTGTTTGGTTGTGGGATGACTCCCCCACAGTATTTAGTGGTTGTTCGTTCGATCTTATAGTCGGCATTGCGTTCGCTCTGTCTCTCGTTATGGGTGGTGGAGTCGATCTCGCGGGGGTGGCTGCCCTTGTTCTGTTTGTTGCCGTCGGCGCCGGTCGCCTGATTGCCGCCTCTACTCTTGGGCGATTCGGCGTATCGTTCCTTCGTGGCTCGCCCCATTCTCCCGAAGAACGTGTTTGGTTTCCCGATGGTCTCGAAGTATAGGGTACGATTAATCCGGCATCTACTCGGGCTTTAAATTTGTAACAGTCTTTCACTAAATGCCCGTGTTTTTTACAATAATTACACGTGATATTTTGTCTTGTAGTATTCGAAAAATTCTGCGATGGAGGTACCGATCTTCGATCTTGGCGGTTGTTTCTGATATTGTTGTTAGTGTTCGAAGGACGTGGGTTGTCGTGTCTGTAATAGTTCGAGGGTGTCGGTCGTTGGGGTTAGGTTGGGGTTACTAATTTATATCTATATTATTACTAATTTATATTTAAATTAAATAAAGAGAAAGATGAACTTGTTTAATTTAAATAGCTTATACATTTAGAGCATAATATTGAAAATATTAGGGAAATTTAAAAAATTTTTGAATATTAAAAAAAAAATATTTAAAAATATTAATATGTATGTCGGATTAGCACTGGGAGTAGGGTTGTGGGCGTCAAATGAATCTTCACGGGAATTAGCCATTGGTACGGTACACGCAGGTGTAGTTTATTACAATAATAGAGTTATTACAGTCTTGACAATTGATCACGACAATTGGCACTCGCGACACTAGTGACGATGGTCTCAGGCCCGACAACGAATCCGCGGCCAACGGGATCACAAAAGAACGTGTCGGAGATGAAAGGAAAACCGGAGCCTTCCCTTTGCAATTTTGCGAGAGTCTTCTGGTGCTTTAGCCTGGATTTTGTCATAGCTGTAATTAAACAATTGTTGTCATTTGTAATTGTTCGAT
>NW_022884032.1:0-17429 GCF_011952255.1 Bombus vosnesenskii | reverse complement strand
CTCCGCGTTACATAGACGAAACCTTGAGTATCTCCAAATAAAGGGCCTAAAAAGGCTAATATGGGAAGTCATAAACTAATCGTCTATACTAAGAGCACGCATTGAAACAGTCCACACACAAAATAGCCATATAAGAATATATCAAGTAACCAGCATAATCGCACAAACAACGAACAAACTGACGCAATGCATACTAAGTTGACAATCCAGATTTAATTCTATCTGACATTTCCACAAATTAAAATAAGTTAGATCTAACCTTCAAAAATGAACAATAAAAAAAAAAAATTATCGAATTTGGTAACATTGATTTAAAAGAACCTACCTACTATATTTACGCACCTTTCACACATCTACTCCTGCAGCATAATATTTAACAATTGCTTAAATGTCAACTATTTCTCCATTCTGGAAAACAAGAAAGGCAGTAGCATTAAAAGAAGAAGGAAAAGCAACAGTGATTCTGTCAGCTATACCGATGAATTAGACTCTTACTCAACATTTATAAAGTATCCGAATCTATGATAAATAACACTATATACATTGGAAATAACCTAATTCCGGGCACCCAATTTGGCTTCAAATTTAAACATTCAACGATACATGCAATTACAAAATTCATCATATATCTCTTGGGCAAGAGACGAGAGTGATTGCGTCGAAGCGGTGTTCATAGATTTAGAGAGGCATTCAACACATTCTGGCTGGATTTCTTTCCTTAAGCTCGAAAAAGAGAGCTTCCACACCACGTAATAAAAATAATTTGGAAATCACAAATTAATATAAGCGAATTCAAAACAATTCTGTTCGGGCCGTACATTTCCAAAATATCAGATGCAAAAAGCACTTCCGCCTACACGATATCTACGATACAATAGCAACATATCCATCCCTCACAAAAAAGTCGTTTGCTATTTAGATATACATTCGGATTTCAAATCGAACAAACACACGAATCTACTGCAAACAACTAAATAATAAAGTAAAAATATTCTGCTGCAAACTTCTAATAAAGCTGATCCAGATGTACGGTGGCCCGATTTGATTTAAACAGAAAAGCCAAATTGGTTCAAATGTAAGTGTCTGAGATCATCCTCAATACATATTTAACCATTATATACCATTTATAGGTTATAGATATTTTTAGTACAGTAATATCGAATAACAAAACTAGTTACTTCAGCAAACGCTCATACCACATTGAGTACACTCGTTCTCGCATTCTTCTCCTGAAGAAAGGAAAAACAATATTGTAGAAAAGTGTCACTTTTGTAGCGACTTAAATTCAATCATTAACTGAAATGTTAAAAATGTAAATCCGACACAAAATATTGTGTGGCTACGTCATACCGTCGCGTAACGGTACTTTTGCCAAAACCACATTCCAACTGAAATTCTTTCTTTATTAAGAATATATACGTGTAATATGTATTTTCTCGGGCAATAAATGTTATATATATGTCGGGTTCACATTATGACTAGGGTTAGGGGCGTGAAACGAATCTTCATTTGGATTAGACATTATTGTTATGCAATATTTACTACTGCAAATAGGATTATTACAGCATTTGACAAGTAACCGTGGTAATTAGATACTCGAGATGCCAATGACAATGATCCTAGGTTCAATAACGAATCCGCGGTCAGCGGGATAACAAAATGCCCTCTTTTTTTCAAAGTCCAAGTTCTACTCAACTTGCTTGTCTACGCTACAAGTATTACTAAAATAACTATTTGTTAAAAAGTAGAATATTCACCGAGCGTAAAGACGCTATGTAACTCGCTGATGTGACCTCACGAGAGAATAACTTTCCGTCGTGATGATGCTGCAGAGGAAAACTATGATGGGGTGTGTCGCAGAACATGAGATCATCGGATTCGCGGAGAGATGCCTTCGTCCGGAAAGTGAGGGAAAGTGACGTTGAGAGAAAGTTGCTAGCAGGAAACGTCGTTCGTGAGAAACATAGATTTCCCCTATCTTTTCGTAGTTGGGACAAAAACTGTTTGTCTGTTTGAAGGACCTTAGTTAACTATATCTTGAGATTTATAACGGGTCCTCAGGCTAGCTGAACATGTACTGTGGAGATGAAGAGGATCTGCATGTCGTGATCCACGAACAGCAACGGTTGGAATGTTTACTGTCGAGTGCCACTACAACTATTTTTTTTTTGTTGAGGTTATTTGATGTATAAACAGAGAAAGTCGTGAATAAATTGTAAGGTAGATAATATATTTTCATACAGAAGTGTAATTATAAGTAAGAATACAATTTGAACTGGTCCAAATCCGCACGCTAGCAGTGTTACCCTATAACTGAAAACCCCGAAGCCAACGTCGCCTGTCTACTGTTTAAGGTCTGCCTTCGTCGCTGTCTTTTGTCTATACGCTCTCGATGGTTTCAGTAATTGAGAAAACTAAAAAGACCAGATGTAGAGTTTTCCTGGAAGTAATGACCACTTCAACACTTTTTGACGAGAGCTACACGATTACTCCATACCTTTGTTAGACAAAACGTTGATTCCTTGACCGCGGCTACGTTCGGCGACTGGTTGTCGCCTCGAGCCGAAGCTCATTGTCACATATCTCGAGAAAATACAATCGGATTGAATGACGATAATTGCTTAATTACGGCTATGGTAGAATCTAGGTTACAGTGTTAAGGGATCTTCCCAAAGTTCCAAAGGGAAGGTTCCGGTGTCCTTTCATCTCCGACATATAGAAATATAAATAACACTCGTTCTCGTCCATTTACGGAAGTCAAGCAGCGCTATGGATAGTACTTAGATAGATTACACCAAATAATAGTTATAATTTAGAACTTGTTACGTAACAAACAATTTTACGTAACAGCCAGAACAGTTTAAACAAAGTATCTAAAATCAAAGACGACCCATAACAAGAAGCCGTGAACTCCCCCATTTTATTTAATTTATAGCGATGTAAATTGTAGCGCAAATAGCGATAAAAATAAAGAAGCGATAATATTCGCGAATGACCTACTAATATGCGCGAGAGGCAATAAAGCTTTAAAATCCGAAAGCCATCTACAACAAATATTCGACAAAATGCATGGCTATTTATGGACAGTAGAAATTAATATAAGCAAGTGAAAGACAATTTTATTTTAGCTGTACACCTCTGAAATATTAGGGACAAAATACGATGTACGCAGATATGTCAAGAAATTTCTCTTATACGACAGCAACAATAACAACCAGCCAATGTTTCGCGCAATGGAAACACGAATTGAAGACTAAGTTGAGAAACACGATTTCAAACTACTTGCTCAGGCTGTTGTTTTAGAATCATCTCGTTATCAGACCAACAGTTGCAGAATAATCACTGAGCAGACGTAAATGAAATTGATAAATAACGAATTCTTTGCAATAATAATAATAGTACCCTCGTCGGCGGTGCCACGTTCGCCCCTTTCCTCGCTGTCTCTCCTCCAACGGCGACGGCTGTCTTCCTCTGATTTTTGTTCTTCCGTCTCTTCTTCCTCGCCTCTACCACTCTCCACTCCCCACCCTCCTGCTCCCTCGGGAGAGTAACGTCAATTCACATCAGAGACCAGGCCACACACCACGGACAGGATGGCACCCAGATGCCTGCATATCCTTGGCGCGCACCCTCAATAGCCTTAGAGTAATGTTGTCTCATCGAAATTTGTTACTTTTCATCCAAACTCCAAGGTAAATATATTAAATTAATATACACAATGTATCCGGTTGATCTCAGACCACACATATATTTCGAAATTTATTTTTTATTTATGCCAAATTTAAATAGATATTATTCGTTTTATATGATTAACAAACCATTCCTTATTCAAATCAACTATATAATATTTTCTCTATTGTTGTGCTTCTTAACTCTTATCATTCTAGTTGAAATTATAAATATTCGATTCAATTGCATTTTGTTCTTAATCGAAGTGCCCCAGGATCAATGGACAATCGACGTGGAGACCGAATACTAGTTTTCTTGCCATTATTTCGCGGTTATGCGTTCGGAATGATGAATACGGCAATAAGTTGCGGTGCAGCTGTGTACATAATGCGAAATTTCGAGTTAGAAACGTTACTCAGTTCCGTAGAAAAATACAGAATTACGCATATACCTTTGGTCCCTCCAGGTTTAATTGGTCCTGCGAAGCATCCAATGGTGCCAAATTGCGATTTTAGCAGCGTGAGAGAGATCGTTTCCGGTGCGCCAACGCTTCCGCCGGATGTAAGTTTTTCGTCCAAACTACCTAACGTAATACGATATAACGTTATTCTATAAAACGTAATACGTTATAACGTTATACGATAAAACGCAATACGTTATAAAATTATATTATATTACGTAACACGTTATAACGTTATACCATATGTCGTAATACGTTATAACGTTATTCTACATGACGTTAAACGTTATAACGTTATGCCATATAATGTTATACGTTATAACGTTATTCTATAAAATGCAATACGTTATAACATTATACCATATAACGTAATACGTTATTACGTTATTCTATATAACGTAATACGTTATAACGTTATACTAACTAACGTAATGCGTTATAGCGTTATACTATATAACGGAATACGTTATAACGTTATTCTATGTAACGTTATAAGTTATAACATTACACTATATAATGTAATACGTTATTACGTTATACTATATAACATAATACGTTATTACCTTATTCTATATAAAGTAATACGTTATAACGTTATACGATATAATGTAATACGATATAGCGTTATACTATATAACGTTATACTATGTAACGTAATACGTTATAATGTTATACTACCTAACGTAATACCTTATAACGTTATACTATGTAATGTAATACGATATAGCGTTATACTATATAACGTTATACTATATAACGTTATACCGTTATAACGTTATTCTATATGACGTCACACATTATAACGTTATTCTGTAGAACGTCATACGTTCTAACGTTACACTATATAATGTAATACGGTATATCGTTATACTATATAACCTAATACGTAATGACTTTATACTATATAACGTAATACGTTATAACATTACACTATAAAACTGAATATGTTATAACGTTATACCATATGTCGTAATCCGTTATAACGTTATTCTATAAAATGCAATACGTTATAATGTTGTACCATATAACGTAATGCGTTATAACGTTATACCATATAATGTAATACGTTATAACGTAATACTATATAACATAATACGTTATTACCTTATTCTATATAACGTAATACGTTATAACGTTATTCTGCGGAACGTCATGCGTTATAACGTTACTCTATATAATGTAATACGGTATAACGTTATACCATATAACGTAATACGTTATAACGTTATACCATATAACGTAATACGTTAGAACGTAATACTATATAACATAATACGTTATTACCTTATTCTATATAAAGTAATACGTTATAACGTTATTCTGCGAAACGTCATGCGTTATAACGTTATACTATATAACGTAATACGGTATAACGATATTCTATAAAACGTAATACGTTATAACGTTATAGCTTATAACGTAATACGTTATAACGTTATGGAAAATAACGTAATACGTTATAACATTATTTTATGTAACGTCATACGTTATAAAGATATACCATAAAACGTAATACGTTATAAAGTTATCCTAAAAAACGTAATACTTTATAACTTTATACCATAAAACGTAATATGTTATAACGTTATTCTATAAAACGTAATACGTTATAACGTTATACGATATAATGTAATACGATATAGCGTTATACTATATAACGTTATACTATGTAACGTAATACGTTATAATGTTATACTACCTAACGTAATACCTTATAACGTTATACTATGTAATGTAATACGATATAGCGTTATACTATATAACGTTATACTATATAACGTTATACCGTTATAACGTTATTCTATATGACGTCATACATTATAACGTTATTCTGTAGAACGTCATACGTTATAAAATTATACTATATAAAGTAAGACACTATAACATTATACTATATAACGTAATACGGTATAACGTTATACTACATAACGTAATACGTTATAAAATTACACTATAAAACTGAATATGTTATAACGTTATACCATAAAACGTAATACGTTACTACGTTATGCCATATAGTGTAATACGTTATAACGTTATCCTATAAAATGCAATACGTTATACCGTTATACTATATAACGTAATACGTTATAACGTTATTCTATGTAACGTCATACGTTATGAAATTATACTATATAAAGTAATACTTTATAACATTATACTATATAAAGTAATACGTTATAACGTTACAGCATATAATGTAATACGCTATAACGTTATTCTATAAAATGCAATACGTTATAACGTTATACCATATAACGTAATAAGTTATAACGTTATTCTATGTAACGTCATACGTTATAAAATACTACTATATAAAGTAATACGTTATGACGTTATACTATATAACGTAATACTGTATAACGTTATACTATATAACGTAATACGTTATACCATTACACTATCAAACTGAATATGTCATAACGTTATACCATATGTCGTAATTCGTTTAAACGTTATTCTATAAAATGCAATATGTTATAATGTTATACTCTATAACGTAATACGTTATAACGTTATACCATATAATGTAATACGTTATAACGTTATTCTATAAAATGCAATACATTATAACGTTCTACCATATAACGTAATCCGTTATAACGTTATTCTATAAAATGCAATACGCTATAATGTTATACCATATAACGTAAAACGTTATAACGTTATTCTATGTAACGTCATACGTTATAAAATTATACGATATAACGTAATACGGTATAGCGTTATACTATATAACGTAATACGTTATAAAGTTATTCTGCGGAACGTCATGCGTTATAACGTTACTCTATATAATGTGATACGGTATAACGTTATACTATATAACGTACTACGTTACTACGTTATTCTGTCTAACGTAATACGTTATAACTTTATACTATAAAACGTAATACGTTATGACGTTATTCTATGTAACGTCATACGTTATAAAATTATACTATATAAAGTAATACATTATAACGTTATACTATATAACGTAATACGGTATAACGTTATACTATATAACGTAATACGTTATAACATTACACTATAAAACTGAATATGTTATAACGTTATACCATATGTCGCAATTCGTTATAACGTTATTCTATAAAATGCAATTCGTTATAATGTTATACCATATAACGTAATACGTTATAACGTTATACCATAAAATGTAATACATTATAACGTTATACTATATAACGTAATACGTTATAACGTTATACAATATAGCGTTATACTATATAACATAATGCGTTATAAAGTTATACTATAAAACGTAATACGTTATAAAGTTATACTAAAAAACGTAATACTTTATAACTTTATACTGTATATCGTAATGCGTTATAAAGTTATACTATATAACGTAATACGTTGTAACTTTATACTATAAAACGTAATACGTCATAAAGTTTAAGTATATAACGTTATAGTATATAACATAATACGTTATGACGATATACTATATAACGTAATACGTTATAATGCTACACTGCCTAACGTAATTCGTTATAAAGTTATACTATCTAATGTAATACGTTATAACGTTATACTATACAATGTAATACGTTAGAATGTTATTCCATAAAACGTAATACGTTATAACGTTATACCATATATCGTAATACGTTAAAGGGTTATTCTATACAACGTAATACCTTATAAAATTATACTATATAACGCAATACGCTATAACGTTATACCATATACTGTAATACGTTATAACGTTATATTATATAACGTAATACGTTATAACGTTACACTATAAAACATAATATGTTATAACGTTATACTATATAACGTAATACGTTGTAACTTTATACTATAAAACGTAATACGCCATAAAGTATAAGTATATAACGTTACAGTATATAACGTAATACGTTATAACGATATACTATATAACGTAATACGTTATAATGCTACACTGCCTAACGTAATTCGTTATAACGTTATACTATCTAATGTAATACGTTATAACGTTATAATATACAATGTAATACGTTAGAACGTTATTCCATAAAACGTAATACGTTATAACGTTATACCATATAACATAATACGTTATAACGTTATTCTATAAAACGTAATACGTTATAACGTTATACGATAAAACGCAATACGTTATAAAATTATATTATATAACGTAACACGTTATAACGATATACTACCTAACGTTATACGTTATAACGATATACTATAAAACGTAATACGTGATAACGTTACACCATATAACGCCATACGTTATAACGTTATACTATTTAGCGTAATACGTTACTACGTTATTCTATATAACGTAATAAGTTATAACGTTATACTATATAACGTAATACGATATAACGTAATTCTATGTAACGTCATACGTTATAACGTTACACTATATAACGTAATACGGTATAACGTTATACTATATAACGTAATACGGTATAACGATATTCTATATAACGTAATACGTTATAAAGTTATTCTATGTAACGTCATACGTTATAACGTTACACTATCAAACTGAATATGTCATAACGTTATACCATATGTCGTAATTCGTTAAAACGTTATTCTATAAAATGCAATACGTTATAATGTTATACTCTATAACGTAATACGTTATAACGTTATAGCATATAATGTAATACGTTATAACGTTATTCTATAAAATGCAATACATTATAACGTTCTACCATATAACGTAATCCGTTATAACGTTATTCTATAAAATGCAATACGTTATAACGTTATACCATATAACGTAATACGTTATAACGTTATTCTATGTAACGCATACGTTATAAAATTCTACTATATAAAGTAATACGTTATAACGTTATACTATATAACGTAATAGTGTATAACGTTATACTATATAACGTAATACGTTATAACATTACACTATCAAACTGAACATGTCATAACGTTATACCATATGTCGTAATTCGTTTAAACGTTATTCTATAAAATGCAATACGTTATAATGTTATACTCTATAACGTAATAAGTTATAACGTTATACCATATAATGTAATACGTTATAACGTTATTCTATAAAATGCAATACATTATAACGTTCTACCATATAACGTAATCCGTTATAACGTTATTCTATAAAATGCAATACGCTATAATGTTATACCATATAACGTAATACGTTATAATGCTACACTACCTAACGTAATTCTTTATAACGTTATACTATCTAATGTAATACGTTATAACGTTATACTTTATCACGTAATACGTTATAGCATTATACCATATAATGTAATACGTTATAACGTTATACTATAAAATGCAATACGTTATAACGTTATACCATATAACGTAATACGTTATAACGTTATTCTATGTAACGTCATACGTTATAAAATTATACTATATAACGTAATACCGTATCACGTTATACTATATAACGTAATAAGGTATAACTTTATACTATAAAACGTAATACGTTATTACATTATACTGTATAACGTAATACGTTATAACTTTACACTATAAAATGTAATACGTTATAACGTTATTCTATAAAACGTAATACGTCATAACGTTAGACTATATAACGTGATACGATATAACGTTATACTATATAACGTCATACGTTATAACGTTACACTATATAACGTCATACATTATAACGTTACACTATATGACGTAACTCGTTATAACGTTATACCATATAACGTAATACGGTATAGCGTTATACTATATAACGTAATACGTTATAACGTTATACTATGTAACGTTACATTATATAATGTAATACGTTATAACGTCATACTATATAACATAATACGTAATTACGTTATTCTATCTAACGTAATACGTCATAAAGTTATACTATAAAACGTAATACGTTATAAAGTTATTCTGCGGAACGTCATGCGTTATAACGTTACTCTATATAATGTGATACGGTATAACGTTATACTATATAACGTAATACGTTACTACGTTATTCTGTCTAACGTAATACGTTATAAAGTTATACTAAAAAACGTAATACTTTATAACTTCATACCATAAAACGTAATATGTTATAACGTTATTCTATAAAACGTAATATGTTATAACGTTATACTATGTTACGTAATACGTTATAATGTTATACAACCTAACGTAATACCTTATAACGTTATACTATATAATGTAATACGTTATTACGTTATACTATGCAATGTAATAAGTTAAAACGTTATTCCATAAAACGAAATACGTAATAACGTTATTCCATATATCGTAATACGTTATTACGTTATTCTGTGAAACGTCATACGTTATGACGTTACCCTATATAATGTAATACGATATAGTGTTATACTATATAACGTTATACTATATAACGTTATACCGTTATAACGTTGTTCTATATGACGTAATACGTTATAACGTTATACTATATAACGTAATACGTTATAATGCTACACTACATAACGTAATTCGTTATAACGTTATACTATCTAATGTAATACGTTATAACGTTATACTTTATAACGTAATACGTTATAACATTATACCATATAATGTAAAACGTTATAACGTTATTCTATTAAATGCAATACGTTATAACGTTATACCATATAACGTAATACGTTATAACGTTATTCTATGTAACGTCATACGTTATAAAATTATACTATATAAAGTTAGACACTATAACATTATACTATATAACGTAATACGGTATAACGTTATACTACATAACGTAATACGTTATAACATTACACAATAAAACTGAATATGTTATAACGTTATACCATATAACGTAATACGTTATTACGTTATACCATATAATGTAATACGCTATAATTTTATTCTATAAAATGCAATACGTTATAACGTTATACCATATAACGTAATACGTTATAACGTTATTCTATGTAACGTCATACGTTATAAAATTATACTATATAAAGTAATACGTTATAACGTTATACTATATAACGTAATACGGTATAACGTTATACTATATAACGTAATACGTTACAACTTTATTTTATGTAACGTCATACGTTATAAAGTTATACCATATAACGTAATACGTTATAACGTTATTCAATATAACGTAATACGTTATAACGTTGTACCATATAACGTAATACTTTATAACGTTATTCTATGTAACGTCATGCGTTATAACGTTATTCTATGTAACGTCATACGTTATAACGTTACACTATATAACGTGATACGATATAACGTTATACTATATAACGTCATACGTTATGACGTTACACTATATAACGTAACTCGTTATAACGTTATACTATATAACGTAATACGTTATTACGCTATACTATATAACGTAATAAGTTATAACATTATGCTATAAAACGTAATACGTTATAAAGTTATACTGTATAACATAATACGTTATAACTTTATACTATAAAACGTAATACGTTATAACGTTATTCTATGTAACGTCATACGTTATAAAGTTATACTATATAAAGTAATACATTATAACGTTGTACTATATAACGTAAAACGGTATAACGTTATACTATATAACGTAATACGTTATAACATTACACTATCAAACTGAATATGTTATAACGTTATACCATTTGTCGTAATTCGTTTAAACGTTATTCTATAAAATGCAATACGTTATAATGTTATGCTCTATAACGAAATACGTTATAACGATATACAATATTAAGTAATACGTTATAACGTTATACCATATAACGTAATACGTTATAACGTTATTCTATGAAATGCAATACATTATAACGTTATTCTGTGTAACGTCATACGTTATAACGTTACACTATATAACGTGATACGATATAACATTATACTATATAACGTCATACGTTATAACGTTACACAATATATCGTAACTCATTATAACGTTATACTATATAACGTCATACGTTATAACGTTACGCTATATAATGTAATATGATATAACGTTATACTATATAACGTAATACGGTATAACGTTATACCATATAACGTAATACATTATAACGTTATTCTATAAAACGGAATACGTCATAACGTTATACTATATAACGTGATACGATATAACGTTATACTATATAACGTCATACGTTATAACGTTACACTATATAATGTAATATGTCATTACGTTATACTATAAGACGTAATACGTTATAACCTCATACCATATAACGTTATACTATATAATGTAATACGTTATTAGGTTACACTATCTAACGTTATATGTTATTACGTTATACTATAAAACGTAATACGTTATAACGTTATTCTATAAAACGGAATACGTCATAACGTTATACCATATAACGTAATACGTCATAACGTTATACCATATAACGTAATACGTTATAATGTTATACTACTTAACGCAATACGTTATTACGTTATTCTATGTAACGTAGTACGTTATAACGTTATTCTGCGGAACGTCATGCGTTATAACATTTCTCTATATAATGTAATACGATATAACGTTATATTATATAACGTAATACGGTATAACGTTATACCATATAACGTAATACTTTATAACGTTATACCATATAACGTAATACGTTATAACGTTATACTATATAACATAATACGTTATTACGTTATTACGTTATCCTATAGAACGTAATACGTTATAACGTTATTCTGCGGAACGTCATGCGTTATAACGTTATTCTATATAAGGTAAATCGGTATAACGTTATACTATATAACGTAATACGTTATTACGTTATTCTATCTAACGTAATACGTTATAAAATTATACTTGTCGGAGATAAGGTGACACCGGTGCTTCCCTCTGAAACCTCGGGAAGATCCATAGAAACATTGTAATTAAAATCTACAGTTGTAACTAAACGATTTGCCGTCATTCTAACCAATTGTATTTGTTTAAGTCTTGTGACAATGAGCTTGGGCTCAAGGCGACAATTAGTCGCCGAACGTGGCCGCGGTCAACGGGACGAACTCTCCATCTAACAAAGGCATTGAGTAACCCTATAGCTCTCCTTAAAAGAAAGATTTGTAGCGGCACGTGGCAGTAAACATTCCAACGGTTTCTGTCCCGTAGCTCGCCACACGTAGATCCTATTCTCCGGGCAGGATGTTTACCAGATGCCGACGCATCTCCGCAGTACGTGATCGGCTAGCCCGAGGACCGTTATAAACACTAATATCTAGGTACCTGAAATCCTTAAACAGATAAACAATCTTTGTCCTAGTTACAGGAAGACAGGAGAGACCTATTTTCCACGAACGACGTCTCCCACTAGCAACCTTCCCTCGAGGGCGGCTAGCATCCTTTTCTAACTACCGATTTGGAGATTGGCCAATTAGCAGCAACGTCAATTTCCCTTATTTTCCGAACGTAGGATATCCCCGACGAATCCGATGATCTCGTGTCCTTAGACACGCCCCATCATAGTTTTCCTCTGAGGTATCACCGGGACGGAAAGTCATTCTCTCTTGCGATTTTATCGACAAAAAGATTAACGCCTTACGGTCAGTGAATATTAACAAAGAAGCCGACTTAGATTTTGCGAGTGCGTACGACTACCATCCCGTTGTCCGCGGATTCGTTATCGAACCTAAGGCCATTGTCACTAGCGTCGCGAGTGTGTGATCATTGTGAGTTTGTGTCAACTCTGTAACATTTTTGCGTGTGTCAATAAAGTAACTTCAGTGTAAGAAAATGGATAGCTTCAGTGAAGAATCCTTACCTGTCCCAAGCCCCGCCACGAGGACGACTCGGGCCCAGATTCGGACATTGACTCAACATATATATTACAATTATTTTATTTAATTACATATAAAATTTATATAAATTTATTTGAAGATTATTAATAATTTTTTTTATTTGATAAATTTTATAAATTTTTAAATTTTAATATATTTTATAAGTTTCTATATTTTAAATTTTAATGTTTTAGTAAAAATTTATTTATTTATATATATATAAATATATAATATAAATGAAATAATTTGATGATTAGTAATTTAATTAGAATAATGTTAATAAATTTAATTTATAAATATTTTAAAAATATTTAATATTATTTTAATTAAATTTTTTATATATTGATATAAATATATAATTATAAAATTTTGAATTTATTTTAGACTGATGAAAATTGGTCACCTTACGATCGCGTTGGTTTATTTATGCTGGTCGAGGGGATACCGGTAAATTTCCATTCGCCTTTGTTAGACGGTTGCATGAAGCGGCGACATTGTTTTTGCCCGAAGTTTCCTTATTATTATTACAGTATGTCCTAACGTTGTTGATACTCCGAGGCAAGATCACACGTGGCTCGATTTGTCCCTCAGCTCGTGTGTCGCTACAATATTATATAACTTTTTATGTATGGGATGCGGAACAAATTAAACGGGTCTGAAAAAAGCAAATTCTTGAACTAAAACAGCAACAATTATTAGTAGCAAAAATATCGAAAGTAATAAGAAGAAGTTGTAAAATACGCGATTTCTTAAAAAATGTTGCAGATTATGACAAAAAGAAAAGCACTGGTCGGTCGTCATCGTTATCCGATCGTGATAAGCGAGCAATTTTGCGTGTAGCAAGTACCAGTACTATTTTCAGACGAAAAATAATCAACTTGGATGATCCTGATGGGATTATTTTCATGACATAAGAAAAGAGACAATATCGGCAATTCGAAGACAAATAGGAGGAGGCAGCGTGATGGTTTGGGCCGGCATCAGTTATTTCGGCAAGACATGTATCAAGTTCATCGATGGGAGAATGAATAGTGTCCGGTACATAAATTTATTCAACGAACAAATAAATAATCATGCAGAACGCGTTTCTGGACCTGATTACATCTTTCAACAAGATAATGCAACTGTACACACATCAGGATTGGTCCAATCATACTTTAATGCAAATATATATCTGTTTTGCCGTGGCTAGCACGCTCCCCGGGCCTTAATGTTATTAAAAATTGCTGGGCAGAACTTGTTCACGGCGTATACGCGAATGGAAAGCAGTGTCAACACGTACAAGAATTAAAAAATGCAATTGTGCGCGAATGGGATACATTGAGTCAAAATTATATTCAGAAACTACATAAATCGATAGCAAATCGTACAATAGAAGTAATAGAAAATAAAGGGGGATGTACTCATTTTTTTGTTACACACTAAATCTCATAATATTTTTAATTATTTTCAACAAACCGCATATCCTGAGCTCATAATGTTTTGATACTATACGTTACAGACGAAAAACGTTACATGCGTCATTGAGTAATTGAAGATAGCTCACATGGGCTATCTCTTTCATGGGCATGATCGCATTCAAAGATCATGGTTTATATAAAATAAGTAGTTACATTGAAGGGCAAGAATCGCACGCTAAAAATGTGGGAAAAATGACAAATAAGGAAAAATTCCACAGGATCTTAGGGCATGTAAACTTTAATTATTTAGATACAATGTGTAAAAAAAATTAGTTGAGGGAATGCCAGAAAATTTTGAGTAAGTACAATTAAAATGTGGCACACGTATCCAAAATAAAATGCACAATTTACCGTTCCAAAATAACCGTAGTAGAGCACGCGAGATTTTCGAATTAGTACATACCGATTTAAATGGACCTCATAAAAATACCGGGTTTGATGGATCTAAATATTTCTTAACATTTATAGACGATTACAGTAAGTACGCATTGATTTATACTTTGAAATCAAAAGATGAAGTTTACATTTGTTTCCTTGATTATACGAACAAAATGGAAAATCTTACTGGTAAGAAGATAAAGAGATTAAGATGCGATAATGGAAAAGAATATATGAACAAAAACATGTACAATCTAACTAGAGCAAAGGAAATTGTCGTGGAACCATGCCCACCTTATGTTCACGAATTAAATGGAACAGCTGAGCGCTACAATAGAACAATTATGAATTCCGCTAGATGCTTATTACATGATTCAAAGCTGAATATTAAATATTGGCCGGAAATGGTTAGAGCCGCGGCGTACTTAAAAAATAGGACCATTACGAACACATATGAAAATAAAACACCATTTGAAATATTTTTTAAAAGGAAACCGAATATAAATAATTTAAGATTGTACGGAAGTAGAGTTTTCGTAAGAATACCTGAAATTAAAATAAATTCGAAATGGGACAAAATAGCAGACACTGGGCTACTTGTAGGTTATGAAAACATTGGATATAGGATCCTAGTTAATAATAAAATTATAATTGCAAGGCACGTAGAATTTATACATGAAGATGATAATTTAGACGGATTTCAAGGAGAAGATGAATCAGACAATGAAACAGAAAAGGATTTTGACGAACATTCGGATTCAAACGAAATTCATGAAAATGAAATAAATGACGAAAAGGTCGAGCAGGTTGCAATAAAAGCGGAGAGAAAGTTAAGTAACAAATCAGAAAGAAAACTTGAGGACATAGAAAATAATTTGAGAAGGTCAGGACGGGGAAGAAAGAAACCTCAAAGGTATGGCCAAACGAGCTCATATTTCATTTATGTGAATGTAGTTAGCGCAAACAGTCCTCAAACCTATGAAGAAGCTTTAAGTGGAGATGACAGCGGTTCATGGAAAGAAGCAATGGATCGAGAAATGAATAGTTTAATCAAAAATAAGACCTGGCAACTAGTAGAGAAACCAAAAGACACAAAAGTATTAGACTTGAAATGGGTATATACGAATAAATCTGATAATCGTAAGAAAGCACGATTAGTCGTTCGAGGCTTCCAACAAAATGAAGTACTGGAAGATTTATACTCTCCAGTGGCAAAAATGCAAACGTTGAAGTTATTACTATCTTATTGTTGTCAATATGGTTTGGCGATTATGCAAATGGATGTAGAAACAGTATTCCTAAACGAAACTATAAAATCGGAAGTATTTGTAAAACAACCTATAGGTCACGACAATAAAAGCGGGAAAGTATGTAAATTAACAAAAACGTTATATGGATTGCATGAAAGTTCAAGAGCTTGGTATGAATGTTTCCACGAGTATATGAAAAAATTAGGATTCCAAAGAAGTAAGAGTGATTATTGTCTGTATATGAAGTATGAGAGCGATGATGTTATATATTTAATTCTATTCGTAGACGACTTATTAACATGTGGAAAAACCAAAAGAAAAATCCATGAGATTAAAAACAAATTGTCAAACCAATTTGCGATGAAGGACTTAGGTGAAGTAAAGACTTACTTAGGAATAAACATTGAATACGATAATAAGAAGTGTGAGATGAAATTAGATCGAAGTAGTTATATAGAGTCATTAGCGAAACAATATAATATAGAAAATAGTAAATTTTACATCAACAGTATAATTTACATCAATGGAACAAAA
>NW_022884031.1:0-17487 GCF_011952255.1 Bombus vosnesenskii | reverse complement strand
AAATTTGAAATAAAATTGCTCTGCGCGAAAGGAAATAATTCAACGTTTTATATATAGCTGTTAAAATGATATAATAAGTTTCAGTAAAATAGCTTCACTAAAATTTGTGGTTTTTTTCCTTTTCTATTTTTTTTCTTTTTTTTTTTTGGTTTTATGTGTTCAAGGGCGAACGTTCCCTCTCATTTCTTGTATTTTTATGAGGTATTTAGCCTTTTTACACCACGAGAGCCTCAACGTTTTCATTTTCACGCCTACGCTACGCTCGTTAAACACGTTCTAATGAGACCATGTGCTGACATTGCGAGTTTTATTATTTTCGCATAATAATTTATCATTTTAGATTTCAAATATTACATTCATACATTTTTCGTTGTAAATTTCTTTCTCTATTTAAACAATTTACCATTGTTGCTACAATAAATCAATTAATTTAATTAATTGATCATTTTAAACTTAAAATATCATTTCATAAGTTTTCGTCACTTGAATCTAAAAACAACAGAAAACGGTATACCCGCATCATACATAGAAAGGAGATTAAAACGCTAGAGTGATCATATTCAACGATCACAAAACGATAATAGGACATTGTGTTTCTTCTGAGGGGCATGAAATTGTCAGGAGATTATGCCATAAATGAAATTGGAAGCTGGCTGGTCAAAGGGATTAAACTCGGTTAAACTCAATTGTGCTATATTGCACAAAGACTTGAGAACTGCTACCAAATATCTACTAGCATAAAAGTGTGCTGATTACACCTTACAAATTGTAATTATATTTCAAATACAATCTCCCAAGTAATAAGTAAATTAAATTAATACTTTACCTAGAATCTGTGATACATTAATATAACAAAAATACATTTCTTAAATTATTCATTAATTTGCAATGTAATTAGAATATTATCTTTATTTTCTGGTGTCTTTATTATTCTTAAAAGATACGCTGCTTGTTTGCAAATTTAACACTACGTATGCTATTAATAAATCATTTTATATTTAATTTTGCAACCTTCAATCATTGTTAAAATTGATTGATAATACCGTTGGTTAATAGAAATTTGAAAATGCTCTCGTTTCCACTCGATTAAAAGGTAATTGCACAAACTGCCACAGTGTTGACTACAAATCACGTGTGTCGTTCTATTAAATTTATACACAATAGTATTTATTCTCGTTTTAATTTAAAATGAAATATGTTATTGTATGAATAGCAGAATGTTCAAATAATTGAAACAACTTTTTGTCCTCTAATTAATGATTCCCATTTAAAAAAATTTAAGAATTTTAATCAAGAAGATTTTGAAGTCTCGGTCTAAAATGACCAAGGATTGAAACAGAGAATATTTTGATGCCAACAAATACATATTCTTCAGATATGAAACAAATGTGATAATAAAAATCGGTGTACATGAATGAATGTTGAAATATTGGAAAATTGTATAATTATATCCATTCTCTGTTGCGTTTAGATGTTTCAATTAATGTTTCATCAGAATTTTTATTGAATATTTTAGAGGTACTGGCTGTAAGGTTTTTTTTTTTAAAATTAAAATTAAAATTAAAATTAAAATTAAATGTAAGAACAGATTCAAAGTATAACATTTAAAAATTTGTGGTTATAAAATTTACTTGTATGTCATAATTATGTAAGTGAATTAATCTCATAATTAATTAAATGAATTTATTCTATGTGAGTAAATTATATTTATCTATAATAAGTCTTAACTTATTATTAATAATCAGCTAACACTGCATAATACTAAGTAAAGTAACTGAAAATTCTCGACGTGAGAATTAATTATAATTTCAACAAGAAAATAAAAAAGAAAAGAAAAGAAAAGAAAAGAAAAAAAATTCTATGTAAGTGATTGTTCTATGTAAGTAATTCTATGTAAGTAATTCTATGTAAGTGATTTGGGGCTCGGCCAGTACCTTGCCCTTCTTTGGGATATTCCGAATTATCTGTCCTCTCCGAGCTGCAAATCTGATATCTCAGATGTTAGGGAAACCCCCTGGCCGGTAAGGCACGACAGACAGATGAGACTAAACGGCTGGTGGAGAGGGCAATCATCAACAGAGGGTCACACCGTGCGGATACAATACTGAGGTCTCAATAAAATCTTACAACCGTGGTGTTCAGAACATCAAACTCTGTTTGCATACACCCGGTGCACATAAAGTGTCAAATTACACTAACACTGGATTTATCGAACCTCTTTCACCTTGACCAGTGGCTCTTTAGTTTATGATTTGCAACAGAATCCCTGCATCAACGCAGGTTCACGAAACATACAACTTCACGCACCAAATATCGATTACAGTCAATCGACACTAACAATCAATAATTTGTCTGCGAGATGCTCCTCTGGAAGTTTTAACTATATATATTCCGGTTTTAACTATATATATTTAACTATATATATTAACTATATATTTTCCCTAGGAACAGTAAGATTTTAACGATACAACTTTATCAAGAGATCTTAATGTCATAAACGGTATCGAAACTTCGTAATTCATATTGTTAAGGAAGAAAATATTGGTAATCTCCTCGAACGACGAGCGCTTGATATTCACAATTAGAACTCGATATCTTAGCTTCTTATAATATCCTAATAAAATGTTATTTATCGATTACAATTGTCCTGTCGTATTTTATTGTGTTTGCTTTATAAATGTGAACTTTATTCAAAAAGAGTTCATCGATATAACGGTATTGAAGAGAACTACTCGAGAAACTATATCTAGCCCTTGGATGGAGGGATTGCTTGCTTCTTACAATCGAATAATTGGAGTGTAACTAGAAACACGAACGGTAGTTTAGCAATGGAGAAGAACTTTAGAACGACAGCAATTTTCTTCTTGTTTCTTTGAGAAAGGCACCGTTCATTTTATGTTTGACGAGAATGGGGTTGTTGGACGAATTTGATTAAAAAGGAAAGATCTTTAACAAATATTCTTCCCATTGATACATTCCTATATTTTTGATTTAATTATTTGAAAATGCAATTTTGCATATACCTATGTGCAATTATATACTATAATCGCAGGCGTTTCTTTAAAATGATGTACTATTGAAACAAGGCAAAATATCGTCAAATTCTTCGAGATTCAATTTCTCAAAAGAATGGCTCTATTGATTAACCAAACATAGTTCCCATAAGCATATACGTACTTCTCAGAAAAGATAGTTATATCTAGATCAATATTACTCCCCACAGTGACCTATATGTCAAAGAAAAAAAAGACACATCAAGTATTAAATCATACTACTATTACGTCCACTATCTCTACAAATCCTCCACTCTTGGAAAAGTCTATCTTATTCAAACGTAACGTAACTCAAATTAAATCTTTTCCATCATCATAAATACGAAACATTTATAAAATTATCATCTTCGATTATTTACTCAACATCTAGCTAACAAAATCTTCTCCATCGCCGTACCCCTTAATCCTGACCGCGTACAATTAACGTATGAATAGTTAATTTATTGAAATTTAAACGACCATTTTACGCTACTTGTACTCGAATGATTTTAGGATCTTGCTGTATCTCTTGCACAGTGTTATACTGACAGGCGAGAAACATAGAAACGTAACTTCCGATCCACTGATTTACCCTAAACACACGATGATAGGTTATACGGTGGACGCAATACAGAAGCGTTTCCGATGCAATTCGAAGGTGCGTTGTTACAATGGAGTTCATCGATCCATAGTGACTATTTCCCCGCCAACTACAGCCTGTAATAACGGAATAGCCAATAAAGTATATCCTGTCGATTTAATCGTTACCCCCACGGTGCACCGCGCGCACGGAGATCGGATCGGTGATTTTCACGTGATGTTTCGCAAATCGTGAGGCGCTCGCGTGATTCGCGCGTTTTAAGCGTTCCCGCTCTTCCCGTCCGATAGAAAGAGAAAGGGAACAGGGGGTGGAAGGAAGAGGGAAGATACGTGATGCGGGTTCAACCTGCCGCGGGAACCTTTAAAGAAGGTCGGTGCAACGGGAGAGATGTAATTTTAATAAATTGGAGAGCAAGTCATTGTAAAAGATTGATATTCAGATGTTGGAGATGCAGCAGATTTACAACTCGCTGGAATTAAGTTAGTTAAGGCGTTGAAAACCTAACGTCTTTTCAAAGGCGTTTGCCGCGTTTCTTTTCAAATCAAAATACATACATACGATACGAACAATGTATGCGCCTAAAGTTTTAAAGTTAATTTCTATTCAAGGAATGGACTGTTTTATTATAGATTTAGGAAATTGAAAAGAAGCAATTGCTTGTTTCTAAGAAAGAATCGCGAGAAGTACAGTTAGAAACTGTATTGTGAATCACTTTTCCTGGTTTCCGTAACGAGGAAGTGAAAAAAAAAACGCAGACAAGTCAGCGTTTACCGCAGCTAAATGGAAGATACGCAGGTACGAGTCGTTACAGTTTTGTCGTTGCAACGATTCCCGCTGCGTAATTTGATAATGAACAGTTGAAAAATAGCAGCGTTGTGTCCGTACTCTTTAATATCCCATTATATGGAAGTTAACGACCGGAAAATACACCGCTCGACTACTTGAAGGAAGTAGCTCATGAGCAAGTCTTTTGTATCCTCGCAATGGTATAATTCCTGTAACGTCTCGTTCTCGGAGGATTTATTTCGTTGATTTGTACTTGTTTATTGCTTTTGTGTTTTCATGAATGGAGCATGTCGCATGCGATTCGTAATATGGTTTTAATGGCGTTTCGACTTCAATGATATCAGCGGCTGATTGCGCTTCCCGTAAGAAGCTTCCAATCATTATGTATTTTAGGAACAACAGATAAGGATATTTAGAGAACGAATTAATTATTCAATTGTTCGCGCAAGAAATACCTGTCTCTTTTTCGAAAGTTATAAATGCTGTTTTCAAAGAGTTCCTTAGCTCACCATAAACCAGATAAGAATCTTTGGTTCCGTCTAGAAAAAGAAACCTTCAGATCAAACCGAAAGGGGTTCGGATTATATTTTCTAATCGTATTTGTATATTTCTTTTTACGGTCAGCTTGTCATCCACGTACAATCGAACAGAGAGTCCATTAATTATTTCCCTTCGACTTGTTTCAGGGGGAGCATCCTCGGAAGCCATGCCGGCTGACGAGTTCGCTGGAAATCGAAACAGAAGCAAACCAAGACTGCAACCACCTTAACGAACCGCTATTATCACTGGCAAGGTCATCGGGCAGACCGGATCTAATCATGCTCACGCCGACCATGCTTCCTGTGCACTCGTTCCTCTTTCTTAACGACGTCAACCAGAAGATCGGGTGCTAAAAAATTCGAAATCGAGTTGATTGAAAATCTCAAGGAATATTAAAAAAATACGAATAAACAATTTGATATAGAAATCATCCATTTTGGGCAAAGAAAAGAAACAATCAGAAAAAGGAATAACCACAGAAGCTCTGAATTTCATTGCTTCCTAATGGTACTTCCTTGGATATTTTTACATTCTGGAGGCGTGAACGAACTCTGGAAAACAGAAACGACTTCTATCGGATGATCGAAAGAACTACCTGGACACTGAGTATAATTATTCACACGTGCGGATGCCATTTCCGGCATGTTTCTCCATGAAGAAGGTCAGCTTCAGTTTTTGCCACTTGTAGATAGAAGTTGAAGTGGCGGACGTCTTAACGAGGTTGCTAGAATGTCAAACAAATAGATGAGGGAAATATTATGAAGATATATTTATGAATATCTAATTGAGCATTTAATTAAGAACTTAATCGAAAGACCAAAATAAGTTGGTTCTTGAGACCAAGTACCTATCTAAGTATAATAGTCTTTCGTACTTACGGTTTAGTAAGAGGACTCGAGTAAAACGATTACTCGTTAAAAGGAACAATAGAATAATCATGCCTCCGCAGACGGTGGTCTCTGCTTTCATGCCTCATCGCGGAGAATCTCAGCGAAAAAAGTGTCCCGAAGCGTGAGCTGAAAGGTGGCTATGTAGGCTGTCTAGTGAATGCCGTCGCCATGGTGGAGCTGGCGTGTAGCAACTCCCTAAGTCCAGGAACCTAATCCCGCGTCAGAAAGACAAAATTCGCTACGGAGAAAAGTAAACAAAAATATATATATATAGGGAAGAAGAGACAAAGATTAAAGATTGTTAAGAATTAGAGGTAATTTAATGATAAAAGGGAGAAAGAATTGTGCAAAAATTCTACTGGGAAAGAAAAGATAGAAGAAGCCTCCAACGAGAAAGACGTGCTCAGAAGCGAGTCCCGCGTAGCGCCATGTAGAGGAGCAGGAAGAAGCGCAGTCTTCCTCAGGCATTCCAGCGTCGAGTAATGCTGAAGCATATCCTGACGGGGCAACCGTCGTCAGCGGGCTCCAGGCACCAGCACAATGACTACCAGGCGAGCTCGGGCTCGCTGCACGGCGGCCACCACCACCACCACCATCATTCTGGTCACCAACAGGATCAACAGCAACACCATCATTACAACCAAAACAGCAACGTTCGTGGAACGACAGGGGGAAGCCAAGGATGGGGAGTCGACGTTTACGACTCGGTGGTCCATCAAAGAGCCAACGTGCATCAGGCTGCCACCACGCCATCTTCCACTCACAGACACCCTTTGAATCATTCTCAGTTGAGCGTGAACAATCTTTCTCAACGATTGAATCACTCGCACGCTCTTAATCTGTCCACGTTGTCCACGTCGAAGCATTCTGTGAACAGCGTCAGTCCTGTTGCCGGTGGGAATAACAATAACAATAATAATAATCTGTCGACTACATTGGGGGTGATATCCCCGGCGCCGCTGCACCAGGACAGCAGACCTAAAGCGAATGGAGGCTTTGATATCTCGAGACTGTCCAGATTACCCAGTCAGGCGACACCTTCGCCTGCACCTGCTCTTCAGGGTACGACTACCGGGGGACAGTTAACCGGTCCCGGTTCCACGGCGTACCCCTTGAACGCTTCCTGGTCGTCGTCCCTGTCAAGGAATCACAAGGACCACGAGGTTAGCGCGAAAGAGACGTTGACCAGTTTGGGTTTATTGTGTCTAGTGTCGTTGTTACTGGCGCTACTCTCGTTGATCTTCTTGCTGAAGATCTCACCGTTAACGGTGACGCCGAGTAGCCTGATCAGCCCGGAAGAGTATACGATAGTCTACGAGGTGACGTTAGCGCTGTGGTCGACTAACTCGCCCTCTCCCTAAACCTCTGCTGTCTCCTCATGTGCGCTATACAGTTCCTCTTCACTGTGAAACTCGTCAAGACTTCGTATCAAGGACATTGGTGAGTAGAGTTTTCGTTTTATGCCACGCTGGGTAAATCTGTGATTTATAACGCTTTAAATACCTTTGTACATAATCCGTACTTTACTCAACCCGAAGGTCGAACAAGGTGTGAAAAATATATACGTTTAAAGTTTGTATCCTTAAGATACTGTTATCTTTGAAAATTCGGAAGTCAAACAAAATACACAAAGAGAAACTTCTAAAAGTGCAAATAAACGTTGAGATACAAATATCCTTTAATCCGAACTATACATATGATGGAAAAGGACTCTCATAGTCATCGACATTTTCCCTCCTAAATGTCAACAGCATCCATATTTACATTGTTGCTGTTGTACATGTAACTTTTCAAACTTACTTAGGTATTGATAAAGAAAAGAAAAATAAGCATTTTCCTGGTAGCTGGGAATTCGCGGGATTCGCGGTCGAACGATGATTACCATTAATTTCTATAATCTGGCGACGCTATCCTCAATCATTATCCTTGTGCCGGAATATAAGTTCTCATTCGTCCATGCGTGGCCTATCTGTGTGCGTCTGGAACAAACGCAGTGTCCCGTATCCCGTGCGATATATCAGAGGCCTGTCTAGTGTTTCTTCTCACGCGGCCTGGAGGACGAAACGCAAAAATTCACATCCTGTACTTGACGTGCAAGCGTTCACCGACCGCGTGTCCCGTTTTTACTGATCAAACACGTGTCTGCAATCACAATACGATACTGTGTGGTGAGATGTATCCGTAAATGCGTATGTTTCGTGACGCGAACCTTGAAAATGAAAATTACACTTTCGTTTATTCCTCGAGCGTCGTGCACGCAGGAAATCGTATAATAATTTTATTAGTAAGATTTTTTTTTATATAGACTACGCTATATTAATTTGTGACCAAGCTGAAAGATCGTGACACGCCCTTTGTGTAGAAATTGCAATATTCTCCGTTTTACCTAATAATTCTCCCAGCAAATTCAGCACGCACGTTCGCGAAAAATATTATCGAATAGACACAGTGCAGTGCAGATCAAGTTACAAAGGGAATATAGATATGCTCGCCTCCCGTGACACGCAACTCGAAAGCGAAAATAAGGCTCGTTAAAGACGATACATACTCCTCGAGATGGGATCTGTGGTTTCTGCTCGGAAGTTCCCTTATCGTTGGTCAATCGGATTTCTTTTTTATCTTTTTCGTTGCCGACCGAGACAAAGTAAGCATCGCCGACTCTAATTACTAGCGAATGGAAACGCGCGTTAAGTTATGCAGATTGGCCTGTGTGTTACGTCGCGTAACACTCTACCTAGCCGAGGCCACACACCGCGGGCAAGATGGCAACCAGATGTCTTCGGATACTCACTGCGTACCCTCAACAGTCTCAAGTACCTTCCATAAATCTCATAGATTTCCTAGTAAAGGTCCTTCAAACCAAACAAACGTCTGTTTCCGAAGAATTTCCAAAGACTATTGTCTACCACGGCGTGACAAGGGAAAGTTAGTTTTTCTCACGTACGCTGCAACTTTCCTCCCACTAACCACTTTCTCTCGAGGGCGGTTAAGACCCTTCGTGTGACCAATTAACAACGAAGCCTATTCCCTCACTCTCCTAACTAAAATCGTCACCAACAAATCCGATGGTCCCGTGCGCTAGACACACCCATCCTTAGCTTTCCTCCGAGACAGCATCGTCTCCCAAGACAGTACTGATTTTACATCCTTCGAACGGTCAACATCCTTCAACCGGGTATACACACCCGTAGATCAGTCACTCACTCATCTCGTACATACGCACCAGCGTAACTGTCTTCGTTATAAGTTGTTGGAATAAACGGTGAAATATAACTTACTCTGCTGTGTCATATTCATTTAACCACCTCTGTTATCTTAACCGAAACAGGGGAACGACTACTTCGCGGCGTCGATTTACCGAATCGTAGCGAGAATTTACGCCTTTCGCTGACGCGTTTTCCTCGCGACCGCGTCTCTCCGCGAACGGTCGTAACACTGTGATTACCCTCAACGGACACGCCGTTTTGAGTTTTCTCTTCGGTTCTTTAATTCCGTCCTTTTTCTTTCGCTCAGTTTTTTGGCCAGTGGCGGGTCTTTTATCGCGTGGCGAGTTTGATTCGCGTGGGAAAATGTCGTGTGCTCTTCGGCAGATAGAAAGATCATTGTTTCTTAAAGCATCCAGACGTTGTGCGTGATTGGCATATTAAAGTTTCTTGCGAATGTTACCGTGTGACCATGTCTCCCTTGTGACCGTAATTGTGCGACGATGTTTTCCTGCAAATATTACCATCTAACAAGTTTTTCCAACGAATATTACTGTTCGATCAGGTTTTACTCGAATCTTGTTCTTCCCTTGATAGGGTCCTTTCCTTATATAGAGTGTCCCAGGATTTCGCAGTCAAATCTATGCCACTATATTCCACTGACTACTTTAATGTACCAAACTACGAAGATGCGGCTGATATTGTGCGTGTTGCGTTATTCCACAACTAGGCTTGATTGGCAGGCCATTGGAACGAGATTTGTTCAAGCTGTTCGAAATGTTGGAGAACGAGCCGTTAACATTGTAATGTATGCAACTACAGAGACGTATCGTAACTTTTGTTTCGAGAACAAATAACAGAGAAGAAGAGAATAATGAAGATTGGACACGGACGAAATTAGCTGTCGATCTTGAAACTCGTGCACTGCGATTTCAGATAATCAAATTAGCATAGAATGAGATTTGGGAACGGGCAGAGTATATTCCGGAGTTTGGATATATATATATTTAGATTAAAGATTGGTTCTTTGCGAGAAACGTTTTTAAGCAACATATGAAATTCTTCGTCTATTTATAGTATATTTCATTTTACTATAGTGGGAGCAGTATTCTATAAATCGGTTTATAAGAGTGCGAATTTATTATCTTAACGCTAGCCTTGCTAAACCCGGTCAAATGACCGGTTTCAAAATTTAATTTGAAATTGTGCGTTGGTCGTTGTTTCTTTTCTTCCTCCAACTTTATGTAAATTCTTATATTATCCGACTAATCAATTTCTCAATTTTTGTTGACGTAAGAATCTATATAAAGTTAGAAGAAGAGAAGAAACAACAATGACTGTACAATTCTAAATTAAATGTTGAAACACGGCCTTTTGACCAGGCCTGGTAGAGTTAGTGTTAAATCATGCTTTGTAATTATTTATTTTGGCTGGTGGTAAGCAACGGTAACGCAAACACTGATCGAAGTAGACAGGTGTTCGTTAGACAGGTATTCAGGCCCCAGAATTTCCAGGTCACCGATTGGGGCCCCTGTTGTAAATTTCTGGTGATTCGCCCAACTATTGGTTAACTAAGAGTAAAGAGAAGAGGACAGTTTACATCTGAGCTACTGTTTCGATTAACCACATCTGGCAGAATGGCCTTTAGGGAAGAAAGTGTACCGTTTTCTGTGGTCGACCATCCTTTGTTTTCTTTTCTGAACAATAGATCTAGTTTGGACATTGATAACTAGCGGCTTATCGATCGTTCGATGACACAGGACACAGCCATTCTTTATGCTACATTATCACCACGACTAACTTTTACAGCTGTCTGCTAAGTTAATATTACCGGTTGTGTCACACTATCGCAGTGTGCCCAGAAGAGATAACCGGAGGACGATTAAAATTGCAACGTCACCGGACGCTTCTCGTTTCCCTTCTTTCTCTCTTTTCCTCGTCCTTTCGCTCAACGGTTGTTTCCCCTGCTTTGCCTCCGGGGCTTCCAGACAATTCAAGATTCTGCTGAATTGGAATGCTCGATTTTCTCCTAGAGAGCTGTTTAGCTAGAAGGAATAGTCCGAGTGTCGACGGGTATGCGAAGAACTGTCTTCTTGTGCTCTTAACCATTTAACTACGTTCGACGTGTTTATTCGTTATTGCTTGATTTTACCTGCTCACCCCATAGAGGCATTTTTGAAATTAAACTTTAAAAAGTTAAAAATTAATTGTTTCCAAAATGTTTTCAAATACTCCGAAGATCGTTGGATATTTTCGTGTTAAAATTAATAACAAAGTAAAATATACACAGCTGTATCCGTATTATTAACAATTAATTATCCTACGATATTTTTCCGGGTTACTCGCGCTCCTGAAAAATTTCTACCATGGACCTCTCCCCCATATGTAAGGAAATAAACTCCGCAGTTAACAAATTAATTGTTTCCAAAATGTTTTCAAATACTCCGAAGATCGTTGGATATTTTCGTGTTAAAATTAATAACAAAGTAAAATATACACAGCTGTATCCGTATTATTAACAATTAATTATCCTACGATATTTTTCCGGGTTACTCGCGCTCCTGAAAAATTTCTACCATGGACCTCTCCCCCATATGTAAGGAAATAAACTCCGCAGTTAACAAATTAATTGTTTCCAAAATGTTTTCAAATACTCCGAAGATCATTGGATATTTTCGTGCTAAAATTACAAAGTAAAATATGCACAGCTGTATCCGTATTATTAATAATGGAGGCTGACTCCTACGATATTTTTCTACCATAAAAATTTCTACCATAGACCTCCCCCAAATGTAAGGAAATAAACTCCGCAGTTAACAAATTAATTGTTTCCAAAATGTTTTCAAATACTCCGAAGATCACTGGATATTTTCGTGTTAAAATTACAAAGTAAAATATGCACAGCTGTATCCGTATTATTAATAATGGAGGCGGACTCCTACGATATTTTTCTACCATAAAAATTTCTACCATAGACCTTCCCAAATGTAAGGAAATAAACTCCGCAGTTAACAAATTAATTGTTTCCAAAATGTTTTCAAATACTCCGAAGATCACTGGATATTTTCGTGTTAAAATTACAAAGTAAAATATGCACAGCTGTATCCGTATTATTAATAATGGAGGCTGACTCCTACGATATTTTTCTACCATAAAAATTTCTACCATAGACCTCCCTCAAATGTAAGGAACTGCGGCATAAGTTCCCTAATAAACAATAGGAATTTCTGTTGTAAACTACAAATTACAAATTACGAAACCTTCCGCTCTAAATTAACTAAAGATCACCAACAATTCTCCTTCGTTCTGAAACTAATTCTCCGACAATGGTGTTCCCTATGAATGAGTCAACTGGCAACGAAAGACCAAAAGCAAGAGGGTTCTCGGTCAGTGTCTCTGGTGCACGCCAGCTAGGAAGCCTTAGCCGAAGGTCGTCCGGCTGAAGATAACTGCGAAGTCTGCAAAGTGGCATTGTTAGCGAAGGAGAAGGAGCCCTGGGGTGTGCAGACGTGCTCCGAAAGAAGCACGAACTTTAATGGTGGGTCCCAGTAGTAGACAGCCGTTCCTCTTCGCTTGCTCATTGTCACTCGAAGCTCGGTGCCCGTCCCTCCTTCCGTACCACGCTACCGAGTCTGAGACGCGAGGATGAAAGGAAAAAAAGCCGAAGTATGACACAGGTCCAACGACGACACCAACGACGACACCAACGACGACACCAACGACGACACCAACGACGGCGACGACGATCACAGAGACACGAGAAGAATGAAAGACAAGCGGCGCTGCTAAGTGCCGGCTCATTACTTAAATGGTCCGTGATAAGGGATCTCTGGTGCTGCTGGCGCGAACACGCTGAACAGCAGATTTTTCGAATAAAGCCACTTTTGGACAAAGTAGTTGCTGGCTCACGAAGTTTTCTTCTTTCGTTGTTAGATGGCGCGATCCTAAAGTAGGCGCGCATTTTTCTTCGCGATCTCACGTTTCGATCGCGGATTTCGACTTATTGGGGAAACAGGTTAATTGGATTATTACTGGAGAAACGTGGATGGATGAACGTTTTCATCGTTTCGTTCAATGACGGGTGAAACGCGTGAAAAGAGTTCGTAAGGTTTAAGCTGGGTGAGAAAATACAGCTTTGAATTTCCTGTAAATGAGAGTTTAACAACGACGTGTCAAACACGACGCATGGAGCATTTGTACTAAATTTCTTATTAAATCTTGTTAATTCACTAGCTAAAAAACCAACTATTACATCGAACATGATACGACCAATAAAAATAAAGATATCTATACGAAGAATACGAAACGTAGATTCTTATGAATATGTGCGTTTCTTTAGGTGTATCGCTCCTCCAAACGACAATTCGCCGAAACACACATCAACTTTAACCAATGTATGAGAAATCGTCTCTAGCGCGTTTTTATGCCAAGATGAACGCTACTGTGACCCCGAACGAACCGTGAAACTGAACGATTCGATCTGTCATTGAAAACGCCCATCGGTCGCGAAAGTCTTGTTCGTTTTTCATCGACGGCCCGGTTTAACGTTACACGCGTGTCTGGTTTCTGTTCACGGGCGGTTCTTCGTGCGTCAGAGCGTCCGAGCATACGCGTGCACCCGTTCGTCTTTCCACCAGAAAGAGAGAAGAGGGCTCTCTGTCGTGGCTGTTGGCATTCCACGCCTTCGAATCCGGCATTTCAAATTTTTTCACCGACACAGGGCACTACGGAACGGGAATAAATTTGGCGGGCCGTGACTGCGCCTTAATATTCCAACAAGCAGACAGAAAAATAGAGAAAGAAACGGGCACTCGCGTGTCTCAATGCTTGTAATTTATTTTTCGATTAATTCCCAATCACCAGCCGATAATTTTGATGTTTCCAGCTGATGATAAATCGAAAAAGTGAATAGAGGACTTCCAGTAGAATTTGCGTGATTCATTCTTGGCGTTGATTGGCGTGAATTGTTCGTCAAGACGTTATTTTTCCAAGGGTATAAAAATCTGTCAGTTAGGTGGAAACTATCAATTTGTATACGAAAGATACGATCGTATTTGAAGATTGTATCGTAGTCATCTGATTTATCGTGCAAATTTTGCACGTGACACTCTATATTAAGTTTGTTGTAGCATTAATTAATCACAGAATGTTACAAGAAAACAAATTTGGTTTGGCAAATATAATGGCCGATGTTATGTAGATATGTGTGGCGGATCGGTATCAATAGGACGCCGACAGGTCGAGCCGCGGGTACCAACCGCCAACACTAGAGGGCTACGACGACAACGAGTCTGTCTGTCTAACTCGCTAGGGGTCGAATATACGAACGATTGATATAAATACCGCACCTAGCGAGACTCGCTCTACGTCTAAGGCAGGGACTACCGGGCATAGCCTTACTGACGAGTCCACCGGTAGTCCCGGGACGAAACGCTCTCTCTCTCTCTCTTTTCTTCCGTCACATATGTAATGTTCGAATTTGTAAACTAGTAACTTTTTCGACAAGGAGGTATAAGGAACAAGTTAAAGTAGACGTCATGTTACGAATCATCTGCGAGATATAAAAGACTTCTTTTATGAGGGATCAACACCTCGTGAAGTCAGATTTTATTTATAACATACTTTACGATTTTGATTTATTTGTTTGAGGTGGTATGTCGTGATAGGGTCGGAAGGAAAACTCAGATTTCTTGAACGATAAATGTTTATTCACTCTAATGTCAATGAGTACACTTGATACAGGATTCGCGACTGTATTCGGTTCGCGAATGCGCGGTTATAAGATAGAGCTTGGAGCGTCATGGCGTATAAATACGTATGGTGATGTTTCGAGCTCGCGGAACACGAAGGTTTTCTTCTCGCCGTGTCGCGTAATCGGGTGAGGACTGATTTTCTCTATTCGCTCCTTTAAACGGTTCGCGAATTCCGAGTTGGCCTGTTGCTTCGTTGGTACGAAGAATTCTGTCGGCAATCGTATGCTAGTACCGTAAACCATTTCGACTACCGTTGCGTTCAGGTCCTCCTTGATAGCGGTTTCTATGCCTAATAAAACAATTGGCAGGACTTCTACCCAGTTGCTCGTATTGTGACATTTTATTGCTGCTTTTAATTGTCGATGTAGGCGCTCTACCATTCCGTTGGATGCGGGGTGATAGGCTGTTGTGCATAAATGCTTAATGCCGAGCAACCGGCATAGTTCATTGAATAGGTTTGATTCGGACTGGCGTCCTTGATCAGTCGTTATTTTTGAAGGTACGCCGAAACGAGCTATCTATGTAGAGAGGAGGGCCGAGGCAACGGTTGTCGCTATATTGTGAAGTTTCTGCCTTCTAAGGCGTGTCGAAAATGTTTGACTGCGGTGTATATCGCGAGTAGTTCGCGATCGTACGCGCTATATTTTTGCTGAGCGGGGGTCAAAGATTTCGTTGCGAATCCTAGCGGTTGTAATTGGTTATTCGCGCGTTGTTGTAATACTGCCCCCATTGCGTAGTCGGACGCATCTACCGTGAGGCTGATAGGCGCACCTGGTATCGGATGCGCCAGCATCGTGGCGTCCACGAGTGCACGTTGCGATTCGCGAAAGCTGTTTTCCTACTGCTCCGACCACTCGATGGGCGCGTTGCCCTTTTTCGCGCCTTTTAACAGGTCGTTGAGCGGCTCAAGTGTTCTTGCGGCCCCCGGTATGAAACGTCGGTAGAAGTTTATCATACCGAGGTACCTACGTAGTTGCTTGGCGTTCGCGGGCTTCGACAATTTTACAATCGCTTCGACATTTTCGGGCGGCGGCTTAATTCCGTCGGGGTTTACCGAGTATCCGAGGAATGTGATTTCGTGCACGCCGAATTCGCATTTCGTGGGATTTATCACAACGCCGTAATTATTGAGACGGTTGAGCAAGATTTTCAAATGTTCGCGATGTTGGTTTTCGTCGTCCGAGGCTATGAGAAAATCATCGATGTACGCGTAGACGATATCGAGCCCGCGTATGATTTCGTCGACGAACCGCTGACATGTTTGCGTGGCGTTCCGAAGTCCAAACATCATATTTGTTGTTTCGAGAAGTCCGGTAGGCGTTGTTATCGCGGTTTTTTCAATGTCCTCGGACGCAATCGGAATTTGGTGGTAAGCGCGGACTAGATCGATTTTTGAAAAGATTCGCTTACTATGCAGATGTTGCGCGAAGTCTTCGATATGTGGCGGTGAGTATCTGTCGGGTACGGTGCGGGCGTTCAACGCACGGTAGTCGCCACATGGACGCAGGTTTCCGTCCTTTTTCGGCACTACGTGCAGGAGTGATGCCCACGGGCTTTTCGATGGTCGCATCACGCCTTGCTCGATCATGTGTTCAAATTCCGCTTTTACCTCTTTAAGTCGATCAGGTGCAAGCCGACGCGGTTTGCTGTAGACTGGTGGACCAGGTGTAGTTTCGATGTGGTGTAGCATACCGTGTCGAATTCTCTCTTTTCCGAAGATCGGTGGGCGGGTGAGGTCCGGGAATTCTGCCAGGAGTTGGTGGTATGGTGATTCGCCGATGACGGTCTTGTCGGACGCTTCGTCTGTTGTGGCGGTGTATCCCCTTGATGACGTCTGTGTTATCGTATCGATAAGCCTTTTGTTTCGCGGGTCCACGAGCAACCCGTAGTGGCTTAGAAAATCCATGCCAATGATGGATGTTTTGACGTCGGCTACGGTAAAATCCCACTTAAATGCTCTGCGTAGGGACAGGTTTAGGTAGGGACAGGTTGGCCGCGAACAGCTCGTACTCGCTTCTGTTCACGTGTCCGTGCAGCTTGTTGCGCGGGTATACGCAAACATCTGCGCCGGTGTCGATGAGGTAGGAGATCCGCGAGTTCTTGTCCGTTACGAATATGCGGCTAGATGCCAAACCGTCGTCGTTTGCCGCTTTTACGGACGGCTGGTCCGGTTTTCCGAGTTCCAGGAGCAAGGGGGTGTGCACTTTCTCGCGCTTTCTCGGAACTGTGTGTGATAGTAACACAGCCCGTCTTGCCGCAGCGTATCGCGAAGGCGCGAACGGCGGCGGGATCGTGTACGCGAGCGTGATTGTACTCGTGCCCTACGGTGTTCATTGCTTCTTTGCTCGGCTACTAGCGCTCGCATCTCGCTCATATGGGCGTCCATTCGCGCTACCCGCTCGGTGACCGAGTTGGCGAAGGCTGCCATGGCGTCGCCTATTCCGCTATTCTGGCCAGGTGGGAGGGTTATCGCAGGTAGTCGGCCTGCGCTGGCCGCGGCGATCTGCCCTGATTCCAGGGTGGCTTCGTAAATGTTGTCGGCAATTTGTATGCGGGAGTCCGGATCGTTGTTCTGTACAGAGGCTAGGATGCTCCGTATGCGCTGTGGAAGTCGACCTTCCCAGACGGCGAAAATGACATCGTCTGCTAACGAATTGGTGGCTAGGCTTTTGAGATCACGGT
>NW_022884030.1:0-15298 GCF_011952255.1 Bombus vosnesenskii | reverse complement strand
CGCGGTCAGCCTGAAAGGATCGTTAAATTTTTAATCAAAGATACTGAAATATATCGATCGAATTGTATTGAAATTATTCTTATATACAGTAATAATCTTCTATTGATTTGTGTATTGAAATACTCCAATTTATAACGTACATGTTATATGTATTTTGAGCAAAACTAAGATTAGAAGGAAATTAGATTAAATACCATAACGAGGTGTGAGAAGTGGGCAAAACTATTAAATTGTGTTTATCTATTATTTTTATTGTTTAAGACGTCGATTTGATGTTAATTCGAATCGACGTGTCTTCAGATACCGTATAGTTTGTAGTAACTCTGTAACTTAATTACCGTAGAAGTATCCTCTCCACCCTGAGCATGTTCGGCGCATATTATACCATCAGTGATATCAGGTGCATTAGGAAATTTGGAATAAGCTATTTTGCATTCGGCGTTCTTAATCACTGGCATGTGTACTTCCATTAATGCATTACGTCGTGGTCGTCCTACGAAGAAAATAAGAAAGATATTTAAGACTGGAACTGTTTAATTTTATTATAAAATTGATATCACTTACTATATCTTAATGCTCCCCATCCAGCAACAGGGGGGTTATAGCCGACGAAGTTGCTCTTTCGTAGGGGCTCTTTCGTACAAATGGGATATACGTACCCTGAAAAATAAAAAAATAAATGAAAATGCAGGAAACGAATGACCAAAAGTATGAGAAAGAATTATACACGCTTTATGACACAATATATGTGTACAGTAAGAAATTTCAGGATATGATACTTCAGTAATACTCAATAGCATATATATATATATATTTCAGGACTTACTCGAAAATGACACCTCCTCCACCAATCTAAGAATGGCAATATTATGATTGTGTATGTTTTCTATTCCATCCATATGTGCACAATGCGCTGCGGTCAAAACATGCCTAGCCGATATCAGGGAACCTCCGCACTTCCATAGTGGTTTGTCTGGGTTTTACGAAAACCTAATGCAGCGATCCATGGCCAAGCGCCTAAAATGCAATAGTCATAGTTGTGAATATACATAATTTTTTCTCACATAACGAGTAACAACGATTATTACCTATTCGATATTCGATCACACAGCAGACGATAAGTACATACGTACAAATACTCTGAAATAGAGATTTGATAAAGACAGAAATTAAATTTTTATTCCAGTGGAATACAAATTATTAAATAATTCTATATAATTTCTATTTGAACTATACTGAACTATAAAGTTCAAACGTGTAATTTCTGCCCTAACATTTTTTGATCTCTATCCATATTATTACTCCTATATCAATTTTTTATTTCAAGCAAAAAGATACTCTTTCTAACATGAAGTAAAAGAAAGAAATAATTCAAGTTAATAAGTAAAGTTACTACCGATAAAATCATAGCATTATTATTTAGTCTAATTGAAATGTACATTGATGTGCTGTTTAATGCCTTTAAAGTTCATTCTTTGCAGTAAATGGCTTATTATTAATCGGAAAGAAAGACATAAAACGTACCAAGTTCAGCTGGTTTACCATCGACCCCCCTGGTATGAGAGACGTTGCTAAAACCACAGTATGGTGGTCGCAAAGCCTTATACTTATACACAGTTTTTATTAAAATTTCTCTCTTCTCTTTGTTTGGATCGTTCGGACAGCAAACGATCGTAACATTGCCCTGGTATCTGCACACTGATCGTCTATAAAAATCGGTGGCTGTATGGTACTGTATCTGCCATATTTCTTGCAGAGGTTTACATTTTCTGTAGTCAAGGCACCTGCCTTCTTGATTGTCCAGTGTGGTACATTCTGGATCAAACAATTTTAAAACATTTATACAGTTCAAAGATGCGTAAGAAAGCGACACCGATTACTCAACTTTCGAAGTAAAAAGCCGATCAAGTCCACCGGATTGCCCCACAGACACGTATTAATCCGTAAGAGTTAGTCATCATGTTGATAATAATTATCTAAAGAAACTTTTCACGTGAAAATATAAAATTTTAATTGATTAGATATTGTGTTAGCCATACTTAAGAAAGAAAATGAAAATGAATGAAATGAAAGAAAAGGACTACCTTCAACCTCATGTTTTAAATAAACACTTTGTCAGTTTTGCGGTAAATAAATTCTTAGGAATTCAGGACAGTTTTTAGTGAATCATTTTGTTTCGACCGTTCGCGGAGAGACGCGATCGCGAGATAGCACGTCAACGAGAGTTGTAAGTTCCCGTTACGATTAAATAATCGACGCCACGAACTGATCGATCCCCTTATTTCGATTATGATAATAAGGGTAGTTCAATGAAATTCCACAGAATTAACACAAATAAATTAATGTTTATTTCAACAACTTATTAACTAGAAAGATATAAATGGAACAAAAAAAATGTAACTGCGTTTTGGTTGATAAGTAATGCGCGACATACCACATGTGTTGACGGTTCGACATCTCGAAAAGTTCTGAACGCCTTTCGATTTTTTTCGTTTTTTCTGGAAGGCGACCCCCACTACGTTCGGATCACGCCACATTCTTTTACGCGAGGTAAAATACGGGCCACGAGTCGACGTTTCTGGAAGTCGCCCTGCTTAATGAACCATGCGCTTGCCACTACAATGTTTGTTTGCCGGGCAGACGCGACGATCCGTCGCCGACATTATAGTGCCGCGATCGATAGTTAAGAATATGACCTATGGTAAGCCGCATGGCGTAACATTCTCCCCCCGTTGAGAGGGTACCGATCAAACTAGGGAGGTGTGGTTGAAGTTCCCATCTTATTTCGTCTCGGTGGCTAGTTGTTCGGGTTTCTCGAGATCGGGTTGAATTGGCAGTGGGACAAGCCTTCTGACGCCCCGATCCAAAATGCTCTTGGCCGTCTGAACTGTAGCTGTCCGGATGACACTGTCACGTAATTTTTGGGTTGGTCGGTGGAAATAAAATATAGTTGAGTCGTAACACAACTATTTACTTGGTTTTAATCAACCTTTATTATGAATTCAGCAATCACAATGTATCACGCACTGAATTAACAGAAATCACAATTCACTCCAACCACGTTATGTAAGACTTAGTTACAACAATACATTAAGTACGCGACTTATAAGAGTAGAGACCGACATAGATATGTTGACTATTCTAAGGATACAGAATAAGTGAAGTTTTTCTGACGATACTGTGTCTGAGGAAAGCTAGGGGTGGGTGTGTCTAAGGACACGGGACTATCGGATTTGTTGATGACAATTTTGGTTAAGGAAGTGAGGGCAGTAGACACCATCTCCGATTGGATAATAGGACGGTTGGTGGACCAGGAAGGGTTTTAGCCGCCCTCGCGAGAAAGTTGCCAACGGAACATACCAGATGTGGAGAAAACCAACTTTCTAAGCTAACACGTGGTAGACAATAAACGTAAAGGGAAATTTAAGACAGGAAATACTCGCTTGGTCCGAAGGACCTTAACTATAAAAATGCCAAGGCCCCCTGGTGGGCACTTAAGACTATTGAGGGTGCGCGCCAAGGATATGCAGACATCTGGGTGCCATCCTGTCCGTGGTGTGTGGCCTGGTCTCTGATATGAATTGACGTTACAACACCATCGGCGCCTGGATGAATCTTGATAACTCGGCCCAGAGGCCAATGCATGGAGGGAACGTTGTCCTCTCTGAGGATGACGATTGTGCCCTTTTGGATGCTGTGTCCACCCTTGCTCCATTTATTGCGGTTGGTTAGCTCGTTCAAATACTCCTTATGCCAGCGGTTCCAAAAATGTTGTTTAAGCTGTTGGATATGCTGCCATTTGGAGAGTCGGTTCGATGGAATGTCCCTGAAATCTCGATCGCGTAAACACATTAATGAATCGCCAATGAGGAAATGTCCGGGAGTGAGGGCTAGGAGATCATTTGGATCGGTGGAGATAGAAGTTAGAGGGCTGGAATTGAGGACTGCTTCTATTTCTATGATAAGAGTATTACGGTATTATGCTCATATGTTTCTGTTTCTCCACTCGCGCTGCGCCATAATATCCTTTGATATTTCCGATCCTCTGGTCGTACGAGGAATTGCCGATACATTTTCTCGATGTCGCCAGTGAGTACGTACTGATGAGCCCGGAATCTAATTAATATACAAAATAAATCTTCCTGTAACTTGGGTCCTGTGTAAAGTGTATCGTTTAGGGAGGTTCCGGTAATGCTTGGTGCCGATCCGTCGAAAACTACACGGAGTTTGGTGGTTTGACTCGATGCTTGGTCACGCCATGATGGGGTAAATAGTATCCGTTGTCGTCGGAGTGGTTGACATTGACCTCGTCACGTGTCCCAATGCCAGTATTATGCCAGTAGTATTCCTGTATTACCGTTCGATATTCTGATTCGAAGCGTTTGTCGTGCTGGAATCGGCGATTGAGTGAGGCGAGTCGTTTAATTGCCAGCGTTTTAGAGGATCCGAGTGACTGAAGCTGATCGTTGAAAGGTAGAGCGACGATGTATCGTCCTTCGCTGGTGCGTCGGGTGTGGGCTTGGAAGTGTTCTTCGCATCGTCGATCTGCCCTCTGAGATATGTTTAATTGAGGGTCCTTCATCGATTTCCCAAAACCGCGAGGGGTCTGCTTGTAAAGTCGTCGTGGATGTGTGAAATATGTTTGTCGCGGTTTGGGAAGTTGGACTCCCCAACTATAATTATTTTACTACAGAATCCTCAAAAACATGATTTATGTATATATATCCTGAAATATTATCAGTCTATTGTCAAGTTATAGAACATTATGGAAATTGCCAGTTAAAGTCATAAAAAACAAAAAATAGGGAAGTTCGTTAAAATATGTGATTTTCCAATCAAGATATAGAATTTATTCGAGTAATATAGATTACGGTAGAGATGGTGACGGTAACAATGAGTGGACTGATTCTTCGTGCGAAAACAAATTGGAAGCGCAGAGCGATGTATTGTTTCAGCGAATATCGATTTTAAAGCACGGTTTTAAAGTACGTGTGCGTTTGACTAGGTGTGTTAATTAATATTGCTGTCTGATTTTCGATATGTAAATACAATATCTACATATCTTTAAACTTATGATAATTGAACTAACAATTTTTTTAAATTTAAATTAAACTTATGATAATTGAACAAACAATTTTTTTAAATTTATATTAATATTTATCCTTTTAAATGCAACAATTTTTTTTAATAATAACTTCACGCGTAAGTCAGCTGCGCACATATTTGATCGTTCTTTAAAGCTTGAATCTCTGCGAAGAGAAAAAATCTTTCAACCAACAAGAACTGGTTCTACGTTTTCTATCCATTTCCTTCCAGATAAATCTCTCTATCTAAAATCCTTATTTCCGTATTTCCTTGAAAAGGTTAAAGTCGTTTTGTATAAAATCCAATGTAGAGAAGAAGGAAGATCCGCAAAAGATTCTTTCAGCTTTCCCTATGTTTGAGCTCGAATCAAAGCAATCCTATTCCCAATAGGATGACTATGCGTTTAACTTCTCATAGAATCTCTCTGATTCCGTGTGATACCTTCGGTGTTTTTGAAGTATGTAATTGATGTCGTAACGTCAACGCTTTGCAGTGCGAATTCAATTTTGCGTTGCAATTTCCCTGTTTGCGTGGCAAAAGCATAAAATCGATAGCGCACGTTTCGATAAACACGTTTTCTTTGCTGATGGCGCACTGTAAATATAAATATTTGAATAAATATCGCGAATTTCATGTTGCTAAAAGATTTATACTATTTATTCGTAAATAACTGTTGGATATGTTTAAGTTGAAACCACTGCATTAGGTCTTTTTTCTTGTTTAAAATTATTTGTATTGGTAAATTGAATGAAAGTTCTAACATGTAATTTGTTCTTCTTTTATAAATAGTTTACAGAGGATAAAGCGTGGGTAACTCAAGACTGTCGCGATCATGACACTATACATACCTATGTATAGCACGTATACTAAGCTAACTAAAATAGCAAGTCAGAGAAATGGAAACTTAGGAAAATCTAAAGGAAGATAAATCGTTCGAGCCTTGACAGGAATATAAGATGCTAAGTAATCTTCCTAAGTAATCTCCTCCAGCTTTTTCTATTTTGATCAATAATTATTAGTACATGTTAGGAAAACAAATAGAATTTTTGTTCTCAAGCGAGGTATAATTTAAATTTTGTATGTACACAAAAATGTTAAATATCTGTAATAAACATGGTACAATCAATTTTTTACATAAAATTATATTGTATAGGCTATTGTTATTTAAACATTCTAAATTGGATGAAGAAAAAAAATGACGCAAATAAAACGTAGGACATTTTAATTAAAGAGACTAATATAGAGATTTATCTACTTAACTGTGATTAAATCATCTCCACTTAACGCTCTACCTCTTCTATTAATTATGCTTCGTTAAACTATGATTACAGAGGATGGGTTTTTTGATAAAATGACATTCTGACAAATATATATAGATCGATATATATAGATATACATAGACAAATATATAGATTCTTACAACAGTAGTTATGAATGAACAGTAGTTATGAATGAACAGTAGTTATTGTATCAATTCCGTTCTTCAAAAGCTTCATTTGTGAAAAGACAATTCGCCAGAATATGGATTCACTGTAGTTATAGCTATAGGATTTCAATCTAGTTGACAGACTTGCTTTACGTAGAGAATATCTGTCTCTTGTTCTACTTTATCGCGATTCTCTCCTCATCTTATACGCTTTGTCGAGCAAAGTAATATTGGCATATATCTCGGCTCTGGTTACAATCATTAGTTTCCGCCTAAACGGTTAGAATCACATAGCTCGCGCTCTACTCTCGTTTATTCAACATTCAGGCCATATGGTCGCATGCGACGAGTTTTATGTTAATTCCGACCGATTACAATACCTTTCTTTCGTTTACAAGGAACGACGAGACTGGCAGTTGCGTGATTTCCAATGCAAAAGCCGCGATATCTGCACGATAACCTAACCTCAACCGATTTTGTTGTACTATTCTTATGTGGACTTCGTTTGTACCACTTTCGTAACAAAAATAGAATACGTAGAACACAGCATTCCGTTATGCGATATTGTCGATTCCTAACATCCGAAAAATCAGAGATAATTTTTTCTCTACAGTTGTACATTTGTGTGAAAAATTACGAACGTAAAGTTGTTTGGTGCATGCACAGTCCTCCCCACCCCTTCATTTGCGTGGACATGCTAGAAAGATTCACTTTTCCACGGCGAAAGTGTATGTATTATAATTTCATTTTTACAAAGGTCGAACATCCTACTATGCATAAATTTAATATTAATATAAGCAGGTTTCCTGTTAAGTATTACATCTGACGTATAAGCACACGTGTGTACGAGCCTTGGTTTTAAATGTCTTATAGTAGACACCGAAAAGATTATTCAGTTGGATATCTGACTCAACATCAATATTTTACTAGGAGATAACATGTTAAGAACACGTTGGTGGATGGCATGGGAGATGATGAATGAAGACATACTTCTGTGAGATACATAAAATAGTAGTCAGAACGTATTTTGGCGCTTGGGGACAGCAACAGCTTTTTTTTGTTTTTATTTATTTGTTGAAATTACAATCAATTCTCGCGTTGAGAATTTTCAGTAATTTTTCTGGCGTGGCGCAGTGACATGGCTGTTTATTTACAATAAGTTAATACTTATTATAGATAGGTATAATTTATAAGTATTATAAGTAATCACATTCCATCATTTCTGAATATGCGAGGACAGTCTTCTTATTGTGCTTTTAATTCTTTTATTTGTTTCATTTTCAGCAAATATACTGGTTTTTTAAATTAAGCTTCTTTTTATACAGAGTTACAGATTATATTAATTTTATATAGAATATATTTAAGAAAGATATTTAATTTTTTGCTAGTTAAGTATTGATCGATTAAGTTACTGTACCTTTGTTCCGATAAATGCGTGCCATTTCCTCGAATCTAATATCATAGCAAATGCCAATACCTATTTTGCAGCCCTTCACATCGAACGTCGTTAGGGAGTTACCAGGACTGAGTGAATCACTCTCTCTTAAAGTAATCTTATTAGGAATGTCGGTGTCGAATAGATGTACCTAATAACATAAAAATGTAGTCCCTAATTCTATTGCTGCAACTTTTGTAATTTAATATCAAAGTTACCAACTCCTAAACTTTAATTATTTTTTATTTAATAACTGACAGCGTTTTTATCACTTTCTTTTATTAAAAAATCTTATCATTTAATAATGTTTAAAAAGGAGAAAAAATAGTATAATAATATTTTAAGTATGTGAAAAATTTATACAACAACAAACACATAACAACAAAAATGGGCGTTTCCCGTATCATAACGTATTTTATAAACCGTAAATTATAAAATTGGTTATAGTATACGTATGTACATATGTATATTCCTAAATTATTCCTAGATAGAGTCACTTTCTTCGCCCCAATATTTTCAAATTCAAAGCCATAAAGGAATATATTACTTACCTTTCGGTGTTTTGCTATCAAAGTTCCATCGGGACCCCAAATAGTACAGGTATTGTACAATTTATCGCCCTCTATTTCAGGCATCGTACCACCAACTACATAGATGTTGTTTTCTTTAGCTGCGTTCGATGAAGCAACGCTCGTTTCACCATCAGGAATACTCTCGGCGTATTTTCGAAAGTACTCTGCATTGCAATATTTCAATTAATGAAAAATAACTGTCTTTTGTTCCAACCATAAATTAAATTGAAATGTTTGTCAGTTTTTTATTTTTTAAATTATTAAAATAACTAAGTTTTATATTTCGACTTAATTAAATATGCAATTACTTAGCTAATAGTATATATAATAAATTGTTTCTACAGGTTCAAAATGAAAAATGAATATTTAGAAATATTTAATTACGACAATGCTATTTGTGTTAGCATCAGTGGCTTGTTACTCAACGACTTTGCTAGTACTTTTTGAAACATAAAGTTAGTTTTCAATTAACACTTATACTAGAGGCGGAATTATAAATGCAAAATAATTGATAATACTAATTTATAAGTACCTAATTATTAGTATCTTAAAAAATATATTTATACAAAAATCACGATAATCATGAAAATGGGGAAATCCTATATTCTCGACTCAATTCACAATCTTTATGGAAGTATAAACGGTAAGGTAATTTGTCTACTTTTACTTTTTCTATATAGTTGTTACACACATAGTAAATTATTGAAAAAAAACAAATTATTACGTATTCCATATGGTGAATTAAAGCATTCAGGAAGAGCTATAATATCAGCATTGTGCTCTTTTGCGCTGGAAATGTAGGAAACTGCCCGCTCTACATTTTTGCGTTTTACTTCATTTACTTCAAGTTGTACCAACGCCAAGTGAAATGCTAAAATGTTGGAAAAGTTAAATACATTCGGTTATATATTTCCCATACTTTTTATCTATAAATACTTTTTACATAGTGAATACTTACTCGACATCGTTCGCACTACTTGTTTAGCGATGTTTGTAAGTATCATAATGTTGAGGTTATGTATGGTACTACTCAATATCAACATTACGTAAGCAATACGCAGGGATTTTTAATAATTCTTGGTAAAGTTTAGGACATTAATTTTGATGTAATTGTAAACATTATTTGTTCACAATTTGTTCATTTACTTTGCAACAAAAAGAACGTATCTGCAAGCGTGTTAATCGGATAACGACGAACTTCATTTCGCAAACACCGACACGTGAAACATTTTGAAGTTACGTCGACGCGAGAGTAATTGGTTCCCTTAAATTACTCAATTTCCATTTCTTTCGCCATGTATATTCGAGTATTGCATTTGAATTGCAGAGCAGTCGAAAGTAGAGGAGCACCTCGCCGATATATCGACAGGAACATGAATTTTTTTTTCATAGGGCGAATATTTTTTCCATTGAATTATTAAACCGAGTCAAATTTTCAAACTCAACCACTTAATTTAATCGTTTTACATAAAACATTTCAATCTGTTTTATTCTAAATACTTTACCTATATTTCATCTGGCTGAATATTCCATATTTTTAAAGCTTGTTGATAATTACAAATACGTAATTATCATTCTGAAGCTAGAAATTTGAAATAAAATTGCTCTGCGCGAAAGGAAATAATTCAACGTTTTATATATAGCTGTTAAAATGATATAATAAGTTTCAGTAAAATAGCTTCACTAAAATTTGTGGTTTTATTCCTTTTCTATTTTTTTTCTTTTTTTTGGTTTTATGTGTTCAAGGGCGAACGTTCCCTCTCATTTCTTGTATTTTTATGAGGAATTTAGCCTTTTTACACCACGAGAGCCTCAACGTTTTCATTTTCACGCCTACGCTACGCTCGTTAAACACGTTCTAATGAGACCATGTGCTGACATTGCGAGTTTTATTATTTTCGCATAATAATTTATCATTTTAGATTTCAAATATTACATTCATACATTTTTCGTTGTAAATTTCTTTCTCTATTTAAACAATTTACCATTGTTGCTACAATAAATCAATTAATTTAATTAATTGATCAGTTTAAACTTAAAATATCATTTCATAAGTTTTCGTCACTTGAATCTAAAAACAACAGAAAACGGTATACCCGCATCATACATAGAAAGGAGATTAAAACGCTAGAGTGATCATATTCAACGATCACAAAACGATAATAGGACATTGTGTTTCTTCTGAAGGGCATGAAATTGTCAGGAGATTATGCCATAAATGAAATTGGAAGCTGGCTGGTCAAAGGGATTAAACTCGGTTAAACTCAATTGTGCTATATTGCACAAAAACTTGAGAACTGCTACCAAATATCTACTAGCTTAAGGTGTGCTGATTACACCTTACAAATTGTAATTATATTTCAAATACGATCTCCTAAGTAATAAGTAAATTAAATTAATACTTTACCTAGAATCTGTGATACATTAATATAACAAAAATACATTTCTTAAATTATTCATTAATTTGCAATGTAATTAGAATATTATCTTTATTTTCTGGTGTCTTTATTATTCTTAAAAGATACGCTGCTTGTTTGCAAATTTAACACTACATATGCTATTAATAAATCATTTTATATTTAATTTTGCAACCTTCAATCATTGTTAAAATTGATTGATAATACCGTTGGTTAATAGAAATTTGAAAATGCTCTCGTTTCCACTCGATTAAAAGGTAATTGCACAAACTGTCACAGTGTTGACTACAAATCACGTGTGTCGTTCTATTAAATTTATACACAATAGTATTTATTCTCGTTTTAATTTAAAATGAAATATGTTATTGTATGAATAGCAGAATGTTCAAATAATTGAAACAACTTTTTGTCCTCTAATTAATGATTCCCATTTAAAAAAATTTAAGAATTTTAATCAAGAAGATTTTGAAGTCTCGATCTAAAATGACCAAGGATTGAAACAGAGAATATTTTGATGCCAACAAATACATATTCTTCAGATATGAAACAAATGTGATAATAAAAATCGATGTACATGAATGAATGTTGAAATATTGGAAAATTGTATAATTATATCCATTCTCTGTTGCGTTTAGGTGTTTCAATTAATGTTTCATCAGAATTTTTATTGAATATTTTAGAGGTACTGGCTGTAAGGTTTTTTTTAAATTAAAATTAAAATTAAATGTAAGAACAGATTCAAAGTATAACATTTAAAAATTTGTGGTTATAAAATTTACTTGTATGTCATAATTATGTAAGTGAATTAATCTCATAATTAATTAAATGAATTTATTTTATGTGAGTAAATTATATTTATCTATAATAAGTCTTAACTTATTATTAATAATCAGCTAACACTGCATAATACTAAGTAAAGTAACTGAAAATTCTCGACGTGAGAATTAATTATAATTTCAACAAGAAAATAAAAAAGAAAAGAAAAGAAAAGAAAAGAAAAAAAAATTCTATGTAATGTGTAATTCTATGTAAGTAATTCTATGTAAGTAATTCTATGTAAGTGATTTGGGGCTCGGCCAGTACCTTGCCCTTCTTTGGGATATTCCGAATTATCTGTCCTCTCCGAGCTGCAAATCTGATATCTCAGATGTTAGGGAAACCCCCTGGCCGGTAAGGCACGATAGACAGATGAGACTAAACGGCTCATGGAGAGGGCAATCATCAACAGAGGGTCACACCGTGCGGATACAATACTGAGGTCTCAATAAAATCTTACAACCGTGGTGTTCAGAACATCAAACTCTGTTTGCATACACCCGGTGCACATAAAGTGTCAAATTACACTAACACTGGATTTATCGAACCTCTTTCACCTTGAACAGTGGCTCTTTAGTTTATGATTTGCAACAGAATCCCTGCATCAACGCAGGTTCACGAAACATACAACTTCACGCACGAAATATCGATTACAGTCAATCGACACTAACAATCAATAATTTGTCTGCGAGATGCTCCTCTGGAAGTTTTAACTATATATATTTAACTATATATATTAACTATATATTTTCCCTAGGAACAGTAAGATTTTAACGATACAACTTTATCAAGAGATCTTAATGTCATAAACGGTATCGAAACTTCGTAATTCATATTGTTAAGGAAGAAAATATTGGTAATCTCCTCGAACGACGAGCGCTTGATATTCACAATTAGAACTCGATATCTTAGCTTCTTATAATATCCTAATAAAATGTTATTTATCGATTACAATTGTCCTGTCGTATTTTATTGTGTTTGCTTTATAAATGTGAACTTTATTCAAAAAGAGTTCATCGATATAACGGTATTGAAGAGAACTACTCGAGAAACTATATCTAGCCTTGGATGGAGGGATTGCTTGCTTCTTACAATCGAATAATTGGAGTGTAACCAGAAACACGAACGGTAGTTTAGCAATGGAGAAGAACTTTAGAACGACAGCAATTTTCTTCTTGTTTCTTTGAGAAAGGCACCGTTCATTTTATGTTTGACGAGAATGGGGTTGTTGGACGAATTTGATTAAAAAGGAAAGATCTTTAACAAATATTCTTCCCATTGATACATTCCTATATTTTTGATTTAATTATTTGAAAATGCAATTTTGCATATACCTATGTGCAATTATATACTATAATCGCAGGCGTTTCTTTAAAATGATGTACTATTGAAACAAGGCAAAATATCGTCAAATTCTTCGAGATTCAATTTCTCAAAAGAATGGCTCTATTGATTAACCAAACATAGTTCCCATAAGCATATACGTACTTCTCAGAAAAGATAGTTATATCTAGATCAATATTACTCCCCACAGTGACCTATATGTCAAAGAAAAAAAAGACACATCAAGTATTAAATCATACTACTATTACGTCCACTATCTCTACAAATCCCTCCACTCTTGGAAAAATCTATCTTATTCGAACGTAACGTAACTCAAATTAAATCTTTTCCATCATCATAAATACGAAACATTTATAAAATTATCATCTTCGATTATTTACTCAACATCTAGCTAACAAAATCTTCTCCATCGCCGTACCCCTTAATCCTGACCGCGTATAATTAACGTATGAATAGTTAATTTATTGAAATTTAAACGACCATTTTACGCTACTTGTACTCGAATGATTTTAGGATCTTGCTGTATCTCTTGCACAGTGTTATACTGACAGGCGAGAAACATAGAAACGTAACTTCCGATCCACTGATTTACCCTAAACACACGATGATAGGTTATACGGTGGACGCAATACAGAAGCGTTTCCGATGCAATTCGAAGGTGCGTTGTTACAATGGAGTTCATCGATCCATAGTGACTATTTCCCCGCCAACTACAGCCTGTAATAACGGAATAGCCAATAAAGTATATCCTGTCGATTTAATCGTTACCCCCACGGTGCACCGCGCGCACGGAGATCGGATCGGTGATTTTCACGTGATGTTTCGCAAATCGTGAGGCGCTCGCGTGATTCGCGCGTTTTAAGCGTTCCCGCTCTTCCCGTCCGATAGAAAGAGAAAGGGAACAGGGGGTGGAAGGAAGAGGGAAGATACGTGATGCGGGTTCAACCTGCCGCGGGAACCTTTAAAGAAGGTCGGTGCAACGGGAGAGATGTAATTTTAATAAATTGGAGAGCAAGTCATTGTAAAAGATTGATATTCAGATGTTGGAGATGCAGCAGATTTACAACTCGCTGGAATTAAGTTAGTTAAGGCGTTGAAAACCTAACGTCTTTTCAAAGGCGTTTGCCGCGTTTCTTTTCAAATCAAAATACATACATACGATACGAACAATGTATGCGCCTAAAGTTTTAAAGTTAATTTCTATTCAAGGAATGGACTGTTTTATTATAGATTTAGGAAATTGAAAAGAAGCAATTGCTTGTTTCTAAGAAAGAATCGCGAGAAGTACAGTTAGAAACTGTATTGTGAATCACTTTTCCTGGTTTCCGTAACGAGGAAGTGAAAAAAAAAACGCAGACAAGTCAGCGTTTACCGCAGCTAAATGGAAGATACGCAGGTACGAGTCGTTACAGTTTTGTCGTTGCAACGATTCCCGCTGCGTAATTTGATAATGAACAGTTGAAAAATAGCAGCGTTGTGTCCGTACTCTTTAATATCCCATTATAGGGAAGTTAACGACCGGAAAATACACCGCTCGACTACTTGAAGGAAGTAGCTCATGAGCAAGTCTTTTGTATCCTCGCAATGGTATAATTCCTGTAACGTCTCGTTCTCGGAGGATTTATTTCGTTGATTTGTACTTGTTTATTGCTTTTGTGTTTTCATGAATGGAGCATGTCGCATGCGAATCGTAATATGGTTTCAATGGCGTTTCGACTTCAATGATATCAGCGGCTGATTGCGCTTCCCGTAAGAAGCTTCCAATCATTATGTATTTTAGGAACAACAGATAAGGATATTTAGAGGACGAATTAATTATTCAATTGTTCGCGCAAGAAATACCTGTCTCTTTTTCGAAAGTTATAAATGCTGTTTTCAAAGAGTTCCTTAGCTCACCATAAACCAGATAAGAATCTTTGGTTCCGACTAGAAAAAGAAACCTGCAGATCAAACCGAAAGGGGTTCGGATTATATTTTCTAATCGTATTTGTATATTTCTTTTTACGGTCAGCTTGTCATCCACGTACAATCGAACAGAGAGTCCATTAATTATTTCCCTTCGACTTGTTTCAGGGGGGGCATCTCGGAAGCCATGCCGGCTGACGAGTTCGCTGGAAATCGAAACAGAAGCAAACCAAGACTGCAACCACCTTAACGAACCGCTATTATCACTGGCAAGGTCATCGGGCAGACCGGATCTAAT
>NW_022884029.1:0-18540 GCF_011952255.1 Bombus vosnesenskii | reverse complement strand
ATTCGATACAATTGCTTGACATTGTGTCAGGGAATGGAATATTTATAAGTATATATATATATATATATATATATTTGTCGGATCATCACTGGAAATGGGGTTGTGGGCGTCAAATGAATCTTCTCGAGGATTAGCCATTGATATGGTACACACAGGCGTAGCTTATTACAATGATAGAATTATTACAGTCTTAACAATTGATCACGGCGGTTCGGCACTCGCGACACTAGTGACGATGCTCTCGGGCTAAATAACGAATCCGCGGCCAACGGGATGACAACAGAACGTACTCACAAAGTCCAAGTCTGAGAATAATCACAGATCGCGAAAGCGTTACTCTTTGATCGATGAGATCGCGAGCGAGAATGCCTTTCCCGTCCCGATGATGCCACACAGGAAAACTATAACGGGGTGTGTCTAAGGATACGAGTTCATCGGATTCGTCGAGAAAAGCCTTCGTTCAGAAAGTAAGGGAAATTGACGTTGCTGCTAATTGGTCAATCTCCATATCGGTGGTTAGAAAAAGGTGTTAGCCGTCCTCGAGGGAAAGTTGCTAGTGGGAGACGCCGCTCGTTGAAAAACAGGTCTCCCCTATCTTCCCGTAGTTGGGATAAAGACTGTTTGTCTGTTTGAAGGACTTTAGTTGTCTAAATCTTAAGATTTATAACGGGCCCTCGGGCTAGCTGAACATGTACTGTTGTTACTTACTATTGTTCTGAGTATTTTAGAGTGCGATGCCTTTATTTTGATTATATGGCTCATTGCTGCTGTTCCCCATAGTGTTATTCCGTACGTCCAGATTGGTTTTATGACCATTTTATATATTTTTAGTTTGTTTTCTATGCTTAGTTTGGATTTTCGACTTGTTAGCCAGTACATTTGTCTCCTTGCCATCTGTATTTTGTCTATTGTTGCTGTAATATGCTGTTACCATGTGAGTCGTGTATCTAAGTGGAGTCCTGGGTATTTGACTTGCCTTGTTTGTATTATGTGTGTGCCGTTTAGTACAATGTTCGGTGGTTTCTGTTTTCGCAGTGTGAACGTAATATGTTTGCATTTATCGGGGTTTGCTTTGATTTGTTTCGCTTGAAACCACTTTTCTATTTTTGTGATATGTTCTTGTAGTAATGTAACTGCTGTTGCAGGGTTGGTGTGCCTGACTAGTACAGCTGTGTGATCCGCGAATGTCAGTATTTTGCTATTGTTAGTTGTTGGTATGTTGGCCGTGTATAATGTGTATAAAATTGGTCCTAGGACGCTTCCTTGCGGAACTCCTGCCTTGATTTCTTTAGCTTCCGAGTGTGTATTTTTGATTTTTACTATGAAGCTTCTGTTGCTTAGGTATGATTTGATTAGTTGGTATATCTGCCCCGAGAACTGTTTCCTGATTGATTGTAGTAGGCTAGTGTGGTTTATTTTATCGAATGCTTTTTCGATGTCCATAAAGAGTGCCGTGCAGTATTGTTCTGTTTCCAGCGCCTGTAGGATTTCATTGACGAGTCTTTGCGTTTGTTTTATTGTGGAGTGTTTGTTTCTGAATCCGAATTGGTGATCCGGTATTAGATGGTTCTTCTCGATTAGTGGTTTTATCCGGTCGTAGATTATTTTCTCTACTATCTTAGAGAACACCGGAAGTAGTGAGATTGGTCTGTATGACTTGGTTTCGTGTGAGTCCTGGCCTGGTTTGGGTATCATTATGATTTTTGCCAGTTTCCAAGCTTTTGGAAAGTATTGTATTCTTAGTATTGTGTTTACTATTATTGTGGTTTGTCTTATCGCTTTTGGCGGAAGGTTTTTCAAGATTTGGCTGTTAATTAGGTCGATTCCTGGTGCTTTATTGTTTTTTGTTTCCTCAATTATGTTTCTGATTTCTTGTGCGGTTGCTTTGGGCATGGTGATTGTCAGTTGGTGTACTAGTAGTTAGCGCATCCTCGTCCGTATGACTATTGTGGTTGCTATTGTTGATGTTGTGTGGGGTGAATGTGTTGCCTAAGTGGTTGGAAAATTCTTCAGCTTGCTCTTCGTTGCTTCTTGCCCATGTGTTGTCTGCTCTTCTGATTGTTGGTACCATTTTTGTTGTCTTCTTTATTTTTTGTGACTTTCCATAGGGAGTAATTGTTGTTTTCGTGAGCAGATAGTGACTCGATGAACTTTGTGAACTCGTTGTTGTTGTGCTCTTTTATTTTGTTGTTTATTTATTTTGTGAGTTTGTTTAGGTGTTTTTTTGTTTTCTTTTGTTCTGTGTTTTTGCCATTTTGCTTTCGCTTTTCTTTTTTCTCTAATTTTTTCGAGGATGTCTATTGGAACTGTTTTTGTTTGTCTGTTGGTTGTTTCAGGTATAGTGGTTGGCCTTGCTGCTTCTTGGATAGTTTCTGTGAGTGTTGTTACTGCTTGATCGATGTGTTCAGGTGTTTCCAGTGGGATGTTGCAGCTGATTTTGCTCTCTATTATTTCTTTGAATATTTGCCATTTGGTGGTTTAATTGCATAGCTTCTCTGTGCTGCTGTAAAGTATTGGTTTGTTTCTGTATGAAATTATTATGGGCGTATGTTCGGAGCTAAGCTCGAGGCTGGATGCTATGTTTAGTTTATTTGCGTTTAGTCCCTTTGTAACTGCAAAGTCCAGCAGGTCAGGTATTTTGCTCAGGTCTGTCGGCCAGTATGTCGGTCTTCCTGTGGATAATATATTGAGGTTATTATTTCTGATGTATTTTTCCAGGGTTCTGCCTCGAGGTGTGGTGATTCTTGATCCCCATAGCGTGTGCTTTGAGTTATAGTCTCCCGCTGCAATATACTTGTCACCTAAGTGTCGGAAGTAGTCTTCCCACATTTGCGTTATGATTTTGTGTCGCGGCGGTACGTATACTGCAGCCAACTGCAGTTGGTTGCTGTTAGTCTGTACGGTAACGGTGGTTGCTTGTATATGTTCCTTACTGACCTGGCTGTGTAGGTGATGTTTAATGTCGTTTTTTATTACTACTGCCGGCCCTCCGTGTACTTTCCCTGAGGGATGCTCGGTGTCGTATATGGTGTAGTGCGGTATTTTTATGTAGCTGTTTATTGTGAGGTGTGTTTCTGAGACGAGTAGTATATCGGTGTTACCGCTGGACAGGAATGTTTTAGTTTCTAGGGCCCTTTGTTGTAGGCCGTTAGAGTTCCAGGCTGCTATTTTAAGGCTTCTTGATATAGGACACGGGTTTCCGCCGTTTGGCTATAGGCGTAGCCGTTCGTAGTTTTCTCTTCCCCACTTGCCGCACTTCTCCGGAGCATTGTTGCACACGCCCGTTTAGCTCGGCTGCTCGGGCAGAACTGTTTGAAGGTGGTTCTGGTAAAAGTGCCGTTACGCGACGGTACGACGTAGCCATACCATATTTTGTGTTGGGTTTACATTTTTAACATTACAGTTTGTAATTTAATTTAAGCCGTTTAAAAACCGTACTTTTACACGATATTGTCTTTTCTTTCTTTTTCCGTCCTGAAAATTTGGTCGCAAAACAGGACAGATCATAACAGAAACATAACAAAGAAAAAACATAAAAGTACTCCTGTACAATGAGTTTTGGAAAACATTGATCGATGAACCGTTAATCTTATAAAGTGGAAAATCATCCAGCAGAGTTTTCTTGTGACAGTTTTCTTTTTTGAATTTTCGTCTCGTTCGCCATTATCGCAATCGAATAAATTTTGCTCATTAGATAAATATTGGAATTCACTAGCAGAAAAAGGGCAATTTCCTGGAAATACGTGTATTTTCATCTTTTTTTGCTTAATTCAGTTAAGCAGTGTACAATTATTTTTTACATAACAAACGATAATGCTTAGACTTGTCACGACTTCGAAATGATTCTCATTCTTTGTGCTTATGCTCGGAATAATTGTGCTTAGTAATTTCGTGGTCAATACCGTAATCTACTACATATGCATGAAAGTAGCGAGTTAATTGATTTATTAATTAAAATTTTTAAGAATAAATTATTTTTGGAGCTACGTAAGTCCTTTTCAGAGAAAGTAGGATTTACGCTAATTGGCCGCTGAATCTTCCATAGACATATGTAATAGAAATAAATAAAATTTTTACTAAATAAATAATATACAATTTTCGGGCGATATCTTCTTCCCGTGTTCTAATTATATTTTCAATTATTTTGATTTTTCTAAGTGCACTCTTACGCATCCTTGTATATGCAACCCTTCCCTTATTCCCATTCCCGTTAATATTAGTTGTTTTTTAAAGCTTTTGTTTCATTCATTTTATTAGCTATCATTTTGTATCAAATTCAAGAATTTTCGTTGGCAGAAATTTAAGGTAAATGCATTTTATGATATTTAAGGAAACTTATTCTTGTTACTATTATTATTATTAACAAGTTCCATTTATTCGTTATCTTTCCTAATCATTATTTACTGTTACGATCCGGTTTTGATCTTCGGTATTCGTAACCGTTACTTATTATTCTCGATTTCGGGCCCTAGCTTTCTCAAATTGACGCTTGAATCAAAACTGTAGTTGCTGCCACCAGAAATAGTCGTCAAACTCTCGCGCCTTTCTAAAGTGCAACACTGTTTTTAATTTTCAAACTGTCATATTCTTGATATTCTAATTCGTTGATATGACTGTAGGAGTAGCATTAACTATTGTACTAATACGACTGGTAAATAAACTCCACGTTCCAGCTTAGCTGCTGTGGGTAGGAGAGTACCAGCGCGGGAAGGATTAAAGTTTTCTAGGAATAAATAAATAATTTCAATGTCTCGTAACTGGTAATTTATTCGATTTTATTTACTTATATATTTATTATCAAAATTCTGGTCTTAACTCTCTATGTAGTTTATAAAACGAGAATAATTATCGCTTTCCTAAACTATTGGCAATGCAGCCCTAGATCGCGTTCGGGTATAGGTGTGTTCGATGGATAAAACTAATTTCTGTTTGTTCTGTAGTTTCCTAATTTTAAGGTATTCCTAATTTTTTCTAATTTTTTCTTGTTCTCTTCTAATTTCGGGAAACGTTTAGTCAAACGTTTTTTGCACGTTTCCTGCTGGTATAGCCTCTACCTCTACGATTCCTTCTTGCTTTTGGCAATTCTTTTATGTGTATTGTCGATCGCACTTCAGAAATATTGTTGTAGATGACTTTTGTAGACAATGTTTGATCGTGAAATGTATTAGACGAGATTGCTCGTTGTTGAAATTGTCGAATATATTTAAAATAATTGAATAAATATGTATGCAAACCATAATCGCTAAGACGCCCGTACAGTGTATAAGTCGCAAAGTAAGATCGCTAATAAATATTCGATAGATAACTGGTTGATAACTCTAGATACTTAAATTCTTTTCGGTTGCGTCCGTTTATTTATGCTGATCGGGAGAGAACCGGAAAATCGAAGTCTTCTACGTTTGACGGTTGCACGAAGCGGCGACATTGTTTTGCCCGGCTATTATTTGTTCTTACATTACTTGGAACCTAACGGTCTTGATACTCCGAGGCAAAACAACAACATCATTTAAATTGTGTTCTGACTCATGTGCCGCTACACCACCCCCTACCAGTGATAACGTTTTTATTAAGTTAAACTTTTGAAATATTTACAGAGTTTCTATTTGTCATCGTTATTTTCTTTTTTTTTTTAATTATCGATACACTCGATCCGACAATTTACGACGTCTAACCGAAACCAGCCGGGAACTGATCGATAAAGCGGACCCTACGTCCGGACCGCGCAACATACCTATTCCTGGAGTTTTCTTCCGCGATTCGATCGCTGCTTGCGCTGTTTTCGTCGTTCGCGTTCGCCTGATCTACCGGAATTAGTATGTCAAGAGATACGGCGATTTTTCCTTATACTACAAACGCCGGTTTTAGACGGTCTGTGGAAACCGTTACGTCGCGATTATTAATTTCGGCGGTGTAATTTTTCGCCTCTTTTTATGACTTCAAACGTTCCGTCATACGGCGGCTGGAAAGGGCCCCCTATCGCGTCATGACATAAGAAAACATACGTTTTCTAATTCTAAGAAAACGAAAATTTTCTTTTCGCCATGATGCGTGACCGGATGCGGCCTGACCTTCCCCATCCCTTCTTTAAGCCGGTTCGCGTACTCCGAATTGGCCTGTTGCTCGGTTGCTATGAAAATTTTCGCCGGCAATCGTATGCCGGTGCCGTAAATCATTTCGGCTGCCGTTGTGTTTAAGTCCTCCTTTATTGCGGTTCGAATGCTTAATAATATAATGGGTAAAATGTCGATCCAGTTGCTCGTGTCGAGACACTTTATCGCCGCTTTTAATTGTCTGTGTAGGCGCTCTACCATCCGAGCTATCCAAGTGGAAAGGACGGCCGAAGCAACGGTTGGCGCTTCCATATCGACGATGGGAGTGGCTTCGGGTCAACGCGAGAAACGATCGATACACTTTGTATAATATCGATAACCTTGTGAATATGGCATGACGATAATGTCTAGTGTATGTGTTGGAACCGGCCTTCTAACGTTTTGAACGTTCCGACATGCTAGGATACGTGCCTGGTGACTTTGCAGCGTTGACATGGTATACACTGTCGCGCCCAAGTTCGACAATCTTTATTAATGGACGGCCAGACGAAACGTGTTGTCACCAATTCTTGCGTAGCGCGTATTCCCGGATGGGAAAGTCTATGTAACGACTGAAATACGGCGCGACGTAACGGTTCCGGTACGTACGGTCGCGAGGTTTCGTTCGTGAGATCGCAATAAATTCCGACATCCTGATCGGGAAATCGTATTTTTGTCAATTGCAGCGCGCTAGAGCCGGACCCAGTGATTTCGCGTAGCTCGGTATCGTCTTCTTGCGCTGCGGCTAACGTTTGATGATGGACGGATTTCCCGATCGCTTCTATTCGTGGTAGAGTATCGGCTACGTTATTGTCTACCCCTTTAATGTGTCGGATATCGGTCGTAAATTGTTCTACGTAGTCTAAGTGTCCAAACTGTCTCGGCGAACACTTGTCGGGATTTTGATCAAACGCGTATACGTTTATATACGCGTATACGTACGCGTAGGGGTTTGTGATCAGTATAAATCGCGAAATCTCTCCCTTCGACAGCGTGCCCGAATCGTTTCACCGCGGTGTACATCGCGAGTAATTCTCGATCGTATGCGTTCTACTTTCGTTGCGCGGGGGATAGCGATTTCGTCATGAAACCTAGGGGCTGCCAAGTATCGTTGACGCGTTGTTGAAGTACCGCTCCTATGGCGTAATCGGAAGCGTCGACCTTCTCCTTGCTGGTAAAGGGATCGATATTCCTGGTCTGTAAGGTTGCTCTGTTGACGAGAGCAGCCACCTCCGTATTGTCACTCAGAGCGGCTCTTAACTTGACCGCCACCCCGTTCACCGCCACCGACCTGTCGAATTCAATGAATATATGGCCGGCTCTCGTTTTACGCACCCCCATAGCTCCTTCCAAGGTGCTCCTAGCCGCCATTATTTTCCTATAAACTTGAAGCCATTCGCAGCCTTCTTCAACTTTATCTAGAATGGCTTCCTTCCATCTCCTATTCCTTGGTACGCCTCTGTCTTCGATAACAACCTGCCGGTTGTTACCCGGACGCACCATAGGGATAGCTTGCTCTAAGGGAGCCCTCCTCTCCCTTTTCCTTCTTTCTATCCTCATCCAACCTTCAGAATCCTCACTATAATCCTGTTCACTCCTTACCTTCCTGATTTTCCTCCCACACGCCTCGGCGTATGTGGCCTCTCCTCTTCGGGGCCTCTTAAGTTCCACTACTCTCATTGTTTCAGCCGGCGATACCACTTTCCTTTTAGGCTATCCGCCTTTAGTCATCATCGCTTCTTTCTTTCCTTCTGTCCTGTCTACCCTTCTTTCGATCTCGATAGGCTCTCTTCTTCTCTTTCTCCTTCTAGCCTTCTGCTCTCCACATTGTTCCAAGGAAGACAGGATGCCTTTAATCAAATTTCCTATCTCCCTAATCCCCTCATCCTTGTCTTTATCCAACTGAAATTTTTTGACTGAAACATTTAACATCTGCGCTGCACCCGCCAAGGCTTGTATGAACCCTTTCAGCTCAGTCCTGGAGATCATATCGACCCGACTTTATTCCTTCATAATAGGAACTTACACCGAGCCGACCGTACATACTTTTAAACGATGCCGCATCGACGAGGCGAACCACCACATATGTTCGTCGCGACCCGCTAGCGCATGCGTCCTAACGTTACCCATCACGTAAATGGCGTCAGCTCTACACACGTGCGCGTCTTAATAGTAAATTTATTACGCGTATTACCGCTTCACAAAATAACGTCATCGCGAGTGTTATAATAACTCCGCTATAATTAAAGAAACGAATCTTACTCGCATGGCCGCTCGAACCTGCAATATCTACGGCGGATAGTGAAGAGTTCCCAGAAAGTGCACGTGCGTGTTAGTATTTGGTGAATATTAATTAATTGATTATTTCTACAAAGCTCATTATCGCTTATGCATTTCCCGCAACGCGCGAATATCTTACATTACACGTTCCTCAGTGTGCTGTTTGTTCATAATGACAAGGTGAAATACGACAACAAAGTCGAACGCTACCGCTAATATCGCTATATACGCTAATATCGTCGCGTCAGTTATGGCGCGTTTCGACTCGCGGAATCTCTTTTCATATTTAGCCATCAGATATATCGCGATGAAATAAGGGAATACAGAGGTTAGGACAATTATCTAGTTTACTATTCGACGGAATTTTACTGCAAGTAATTTTTGAGTTATTTGTTGTTGTTTATTTGTTTCGCTTTTCGTTAATATTCCAAATTCTCTTTTGTCATCGCCTTTTTAGCACTAACAATAAGCGTTGAGAGTAATCTTGATATGAACAGGATGATCAGAATTTTTACATGAAACGCAACAAGGTTGATTTGTGTTATCCTTACTTTCTTCGATACAGAAATCTGGATCAATACTTGCATCTGGATCGTAATTCATCGTTGAATTTAACGTTGCGACAGTCCATTGCAATTAGAAGCAACATGACCTAAACGTTAGCAGGTCTTACATTGCATTTCGTTTGTCACATCTAATTTTTGGTGAAAAGTGAAGGCAAAATACTGAAAATCAACCGAAGATCAGAAATTGAAGAAAATATCAGGCTGGCTTTTGACACTAATCTCACCAGGTCCGGTCAAATAACTGGTTTTAAAAGTTGAGAAATCAATTAATCGGAGAATATAAAAATTCACGTAAAGCTAAATGAACAAAAGATATAACGATAAATGTACAATTTTAAATTAGATATTTAAACCAGTCATTTGACTAGGGGTGGTGAGGTTAGCGTTAATTAAATAGTTTAGTAGTCGTTGAGCGACATTTTGAATATTCATTCGTATAATAATTAGCAAAATAACTTTTCTTCGTTGATTCCTCCACCATAATTAATTTCCATTATCTATATCCTTCATTACACATTTCTTAATTCCCCGTTCATTCAGGATATTTCTAAGAATAAAAATCATTAGATCGGTCAAAACTTCAGGTACTACGTCGTGATAATAAAAATGATATAGAGAAAATATCTATGGACTTCAAATTTTCAACCGCGAAAAAATTATTCTCTTACTACATTTTGGACTTAAAAATAAATATCGTTCCACTTTTATTATTTTTATATTAGTATTAAAAGCGAATACGCACTAAAAAAGCGCTTAAGACTTCATCTGCATACTGTGTCATTGCGGAACAGTAATTTTAAGTAATTTTTCACTTTCTCCATGCTGTTGTTTCAATCTTGCTTTGTTTAACGAAATTAAGATTATAAAGTAAGGTAACTAAAGTAATACGTTAGACAAATGTGTCTGTGATGTTGCCAGTAGGGCTACGAATTATTGTACGATATTTGTAAATATCGACGTAGAGAAAGAATTGTGCTGCGCAATTCGAAAGATTCCTGCTGCGTAATTCGAAAGAAAGTGCTTCGTAGAATAGGAATGTTTTTGTTGATGTATACATTTCTTTGTCTAGATCGTTAACTGCGTAGCTGCTTGTGCCACCGGCTCTTGTGTCCCCACTTCCCTCGCCACTTTGGTAGTTGCTGTGCGAAACTAACGTACAAGGAGTCATTTAGTCGTCTCATTTCGTACCGATAACGTCGATAGCGTTGCGTCAGGTTTGTAACGTATTATAACCTATTGGTGGCGTCGGTCTTTTATTACTCTAATAATTTAATCCAATTAAATAATCACGCGCGAAAATAATAAAATTTTATCACATAATTTTGTACGCGACGTTAGAGTTCTTGTTCGCCGATTATAATTTTAACGCTCACGGTAATGTGATCCTATTTCATATTCTTTTGAATATTCTTTTTCGGTATTAGAGTCAGTGCATCTCTCAAGAGGACAAAGCTTCTGCAGGAGCTCAAGAATGTAGGTAGTTTTAAATATTGTATTTCAGTTTGTTCTCTTATACAATAAATTTATTATACAATAAAAATGATTGATAATTTAGAAAACTGTAAATGCCCTCTTTAATTGAAATAAAGTCTTAAAATCTTAACATTAAAGTACAATAAAACTGGCTGATACGCATCAAAAATCACTGAATATGTTGTTCTCAAACTTTTATATTAGAGTTCCAATTTACATATTTATTAGAGTTTAGTCTTTATTGTTGCTAAAGTTTCACGTTTGTTATTATGTGCTACCGATTTTAATATCTTATGTTTTGTTATAGACATATCACTACTTCAACTTCGTCATCTTCTTCAGGAGTGTTCTAACAGTGGCACAAAAGCCAAGTATGTAAGTATTTTTACATACTTACTCTCAGTTATGTCTATTCTGTATATTTTTCTTTGATCACTATCAATGCAGAAATACAATTTGACTGAAAATTTAGGAGGATAGCATTTTCTGAGGTTATTTTTTCGTTAAAATAAAATAAGGGTTAAAGTCTTAATACCGAGTTATAAAAGAAATGACTAACATACTACAGATTATTTTAGATTTTACACATTCATATTAGAGTCTCAGTTTTTATACTTATCAAATTTTATTAGAATTTCAATCTTTATTATTGCTAAAGTTACTAAAGTTAACAAACCTTCATTTTTCATTATCTCCAACTTTTCAAATAGTCAGCGATCACTCATCCTGTTTTGTTTCGTAACAGATTTTTCGCAGTCTGCATTTCTATTATTAGCCTTTCAACGGTTCCTGTCTGATGTTAGTCTCCCGGATGAAATTCGCTGGGATAGCGCAGCATCCACGGTAACGTTCTCTGTTTGTCTGCTTCGAACGGTGAGTCGCATGCATTTCTGTTCTTCTGGTCACTCAATTATGCCGTAGGATAAAAGACCCGAATCGGCACGGGTGACTGGTTGTATTACGTAGAATTCTTTGCGAGCATAGTGAACGCGGGTATCTTTTATACCCGTGAGTAGTAACGCTCTTTTTTTCAAATTTATTAGTTTAAGATAGGTCTTCTTGCACAGCGCGATGATAATAATTAGTTTTTTAATAATTAAGTTAAACATATACAGTTGAGAATATATTCGCGTTATTTATAAATATGCATGTTAATATTTCGTATGAATATTTGCAAATGGCAAATATCTACACCAATATACTTGATCTTTAGCAATGAATTAATCGTGACAATATTAACCCCTTAACCTACAACTACGGGCATAGCCCGTAGTGCGATGATCGAACCAAACGTAAATATTACGGGCATAGCCCGTAGTACGATGATCGGAACAAACGTAAATATTACGGGCATTCTCAGGCATAAATCGTAGGTTAAGGGAATAAGTCGCGTTCGTTTATTTTACTTCTCCTAGAATTTAAAATATCAGTTAATCAAAGCAATAATTTTGAACACTGCTTCTGCATTTTCGATTATGTGCTTTGATAAAGAGATTATCTGAGATTATTTCTTTCTTAGTAATATATTTAGAGTCAGTTATTCCATTTGATCGAGTCTCAGTCTTTTTCGCTACCTTCTCTGCAATATTATAATTTTGTTCTGGTTTATTAAATTAATACAGTAGTGTTACTTAGTTACTATTAAATTAATAAAGTAGAGTTAATCAGAATCGAAGTAGTAAAATACAAAACGAAAGAGCGTTAGTCCGTTAAATAAAAATTACACAAACTAATCATCTTCTCAGATCAGGATTTTCAAGTTTAATCAGTGGAGGTGGACCTGTGGTCGGGTAGACGCGTTTTCGAGTAACCAATCTATTTCAGAGAATTTCATTCGAATAATCGTCGGTAGAACTGGCGCGAATGAAACATGTCATCGTCTCTGCCTTTGCCCGTCGATTTTTCGAATTTCGTGATCGCGATCGCGAGTGGTTTTCGAAACGAACGTTAATATTGCTCGAGCATGCACGTGCGAACAGACAGCGATCGCTATATGATCGTTGTTCATCCATGAGTACTTGGATCAGCTTCCGCGATTTATCTTTTTATTTCACCTTTGTACTTTATTTTTTGGTTTGCTATTTAGAAAGTCTCGAGCTTAGATGTAAGTTTCAGCGGGCATTGCGCCCGAAGGAAGAAGAGGCTACGAGCCGAAGAGACCCGGCAAACTGCCATAGAAGAGGACAACTATCAATGACTCCTCAACCTCTGGATCATCCAGGGCATGGGAAGTCATACTTGTTACTACTTTGTCACTATGCTCGCTTTTAGTATTTGTAGTAGTAGTAGTAGTAGTAGTAGTTCTTTTTTTGGCCGATGAAAGGGAAGGACGTAACGGGCTAGAACACAAACCAACCAGACGAGAATGGGTGGAGACAGCTCGGGGAAACGCCAGTTACTTGAGCGATCACCCCAGTTCAAGTACATAATAGTTATATCGACAGTGAAACTATGTCGTTACCGTAATTTTAAAAAAGTTATTCTGTTTTAAGGCGTGACGGAATATTAATTAGGGTAACCATACGTAATTACTTTCATTGCTGTAACATTATAATGTAATGGGGAAACCCGATATTTGGAAAAAGAGCGTCCAATATCACTTTTTTAAAGCATTGTCCGCTTTTAATGGAAATAAAATAATCGTTCTTTTCGGTGTCATTTTATTCTATATTAAAAATGAAGTTTGTGTAGCATCGGTTTTATAGCATACTCGTAAATATCGCGATTCTATAAACGAAAAGAAATTCTAACTAACTTTGAATATCTCAAAATGATATTGCAGATAACTATTCTATTGTTGAAAGAGATCATTCTGAATGGCAAGATCGTGGTTTGAAAGTTAACATCTTGTCTCTGAACGTGCGTGTCATAAAACGACCTACGAAAATTCTCACAATTTTTGTTCCTCCCGGCGAAACAGTATTGACGTAAAAGAAATTTATCGTGGTTTACGTTTCACTTTAAACGTTAGGATAATAGTGCAAGGATAATAATATAGTAACCTAAAAACAGAAAGCTGATACCTGGTCGAAATAAAATTGTTTCTCAAAAATAGGATCTACTTATGACACGATGTATTTTGCATGAATTGGGACATAAAGGTCAATAACCGGGTCATTACATAATTTTAATGAGAAAAAGCGTCAGGTTTCAAAGCGAGCGTCTTTATGACTTTCGGTCTATAAAACTAAGCAAATCGCGAGAAGTCGCAGCTGCTTTCAGATTCTATAATTGCAGAAATGTATATTATATTGCATGTAGAAAGAAAAGATTCTTTTTAACATATTCCAAAAAAAGTTACGTACCAGCATTCAAAGTATCACAAATTGCACCTGTTATCTAAATAATTAGTCGATTATTTTAATGTGACATTTTCAGTATTTCAAACAACTTGGAACATGACCATTTTGGCGGAAGAGAAGAATGATTATTAAAATTTAAATAAGATCAAATGGAGGAAAACTTATCATTCGTACGCATTACAATGTACAATTTACAAAATAATTTTCTTTCTCATTTTTGTCCTAATTTTCTAAACGACGTCTAGGATTTCGTGTATTTAAGCATTCAGTGTTTCTTAATTTTTTACATATGACACATACAGCATGAAGGGTGGGCGCAATCTGGATAGGGTTCAGCATACAGTGCTTGTGACGTTACTAGATTCTGCTGAGTCTTTTCATACACATGCAGCATATCTACATACTTACTCAGAAAATGAAAATTCCACTTTCATAGTAAAATGTTTTAGCAATGTCGATCGCTATTTACAGTTTTTACTATGTCTCCTGCCAACACGCGCTACAAGTAATCCAAGGTGATAAAAATATACGGATTCCGACGTTCCATCGATATAAACAGAAACCTATTTCTTCTACTTCGCACACTTATTACGACGTAAAATTTGTTGCCTACATTTTTATTTACCCTCGAACTACCTTGTATTAGGTGTCGTTGAAATCGTCCCAACACGCTCTGATATACTAGACATAAAAAAGTAGGGCAAATAATTAGCAAAAATGCAGACGAATCTTAAATCTTTTAAAATCCGATTTCCTACGCGAGAAAGAAGTCGAAAATACAGAATAATCGTAATTGTATCGTTGGCGTCTGTTAGTCCAAATATCCGGTACATTCTATTAAAGTTATTTATTTAGAACAAATTGTGCATATATGACGATAGTGTCGTTTGCAAACAAACTCTTTCGAACTGTTTTCTCTTTTATTTACATATGTAACATCTAGTGTATACATCGTGTAATATAATTTTGTATCAACGCGTCCCTAAATTTTGGAATGTAGACCATAAGTATCCACTGCCGATATGCCCAGCATGTTTCAGAAACCTTATTGGTTAATTATTATAATTTCGAACAAGAACAAAGCTGTCATAGCGTAATTTTATATTTATTTATCTTTCTATTCGACTTTGCTGTCAGTCAAGGTTTCGGAATATTTCCCTTCTATGATTGATTTCCATCGTTAACTTGTGTCTTAACATTACTGGATAAAAAAGAACCAAAGACTTTATATGTAAATATTTCGATAGTCTTTTGTCAAAGGTATAATGCTAAGAGAACGCAAACAAGCATATGCGTAACAATGTTGTTAGATACTTTCAAAGCAAGTTAAAGTCAGCAAAGTTCAAAAAAAAAGGAGTAAGGACAAAAACCTGAAGATCGCAGCAAGGTTAAGCAATAACATCCAGTTCTAAGTCCTTTCTCTTTACTTGTGTTGCTTCGTTTGATAGTTTTAACGACAGACACTCTTTTAACAAATTACTTGAATCGCTTCTTACTTTTTATTTCTGCAAACAGTTTATGTTAGCTATGCTCATAAAAAATACTAATAATTAATAATTTTAATAGGGGAGAAAAGTTATTCCACTGAAATATAAAGTTCAATTTACCAATATGCATTGAATGTTTTTAACTTTGCACTTATATTAATTTAAGACAACTATAGAATGTTATTAATTAAATAAATTTAAATAAATGCAATAAGTATCAATCTTACATGTTATACTAAGATTCAAATATTTCCTTTCGTGTTAGAATTTGATTAAGTAGAAAGTTGTATTTTCTAATTTTATTAGATGATCTTTGAATTCTGTTTGTGAGCCGCTTAAACGTAAAATCCATGCTTTTGTGCTCAGAGGCACAGATAAATTAAGGTAAGAACTACTTTTCATAAATTATAATAAACGCATAGTACGTTTAATTATCATAAATACAAGATATGGTATATTAAAAATCAGTAATTACATAGAGATTATTTCGCAGTAGCTGTAAATTGCTAAAAAGAGAAGACGATCACCTACAGGCGATGCTAGTACTGAAAGAACATTATAATACATCAGAAGAATTTGTTTTGCGCTTCTATAATACCACATTAGTATTCCAGGGATGAACGTGCTTTATGAGAACGTAACGTTCTTCTAATAAAATACCTGATTTCATAGTGACTTTGGTCTAAATGATATTTTACGAAACGCTCCAGCTTCGTCATTGTATTGATCGGAAAATAGGCAAAACAAAATTATAAAATTCTATCTCGCCACCTGGAAATGATCCTAAAAACTTGTAAAAAAAAAAATGCAAACTAAGCGAAAGAAAACTTTGAATAACCTACTTTGAATAAGCTCTATTTGGTTTTGGCTCTTCTCTTGGATGAACTTTTTGGGTGAAGAAATTTCTAATAAAGGCACGGAAAAGAATTCTCTGATGATTACAAGATAAACATGGAAGATTATTTGACTCAAGTCGCGAGTTCGAGATTTACGTAATCAGATGGAGCGCCTCTGAAGGTGTTAAAAATCTGAAAACTGTACAACTAAGCAAATATGAGCCCGCCAGGTTTTCATTCTTTAATTTCTTTAATTTAGATATTTTACTTGTCAGTTTTCATTCTTTAACTGTCATCCGACAATGTACATTAAACCCCATTTCCATTTTCCACAAAAAATTGTCAATTTTTGTAATCTAACGTTTCATTTTTGTTCCTAATTTTGTTCGTTTTTACTTTATGTTAACATTTTACTGTTCCCTTCTCCATAAATTATTTCAGCCATTTAGAAGGTATATTTCAGGAATTCCAATTGTGTACATCAAAACTAAACGTTATCATGTCTGTGCTATTTTCTTGTGCCGGAACATTTGATTGCTTATTTGACGCAGAAAATAATTTTCTTCTTTTTTGTACATTTTTCGATAAAAATCATCATTATTAATTTCTTTAATTTGCATATTATACTTGTCACTTTCCAGTCTTTAACTGTCATCCAACGATACTTTTTATATTAACAAAAATTTATAAACAATTTATATTAAACCGCATTACGGGATAAAAGGATCTTTTCAGCTAGGCATTTCCATCTTCATAAAAAAATTGTCAATTTTTTGGAATTGCATCGTATTATCGTGGTGAGTGAGCATGTGTTGCTAGTGTTGTAGCCATCACTATTTTCGTTCGAGGACTATCGAAGGTCGATCGTTTCCACCGATTCCTTCCGTCGTAAACCTCGTTCTTCCTTCTATCACGCTTCAAGGCATAAGGATCGAGAACGGGGTTTGCTGCCATTTCAAGCGCGCCCCGCATTACTCGTTCTCGTAAGTTCAAAATTCGTTGGGCGCTTTGCTTCGCGGATGGCGAATCTTCTCAGCTTCTCCTGGTAGATTGTCTTCGTCTTCTTTCGTTTCCAATGGCAGCATCCGCCTTGGATGAACGATGCTGCTTCCTTGGAATCTCCACTATGTCGCCTATCCGCGTATTCCATTAGACCGACCTCAGTCAGAATTTTCTTCGTATACATGGAACAATTTAAGCTATATCGAGCATGTACCACGCGTTATATCGTCTGTCTTGGTCTTCCGCCACTATACTCATCGTAATTTTTATTCCAATATGGCTTATCGCGTAAAAGTTTTTTATCACAAACAAGTTGCTTGGTCGAAAACTGGAAACATCAGCAACTATGGTGGAGCTATCGAAAAGCTAGCTTCCTGTTTCCATGACCAAGAAATATGTTGTCAAGATCGTCATTCTGAACAACTTTTTCTTATACATATAATAGGCTCCGTTTTAGTTTTAGAGTTGTACACAAACGTATGTTTGATAGTGTATATGAATTTTCTTTTTATATTTTCTACAAAATTGTACATTAACATAACATAATACATTCATCGTACATTAGACATAACAAATCTACTGATTAAATACTTATTCGTGTAGCTTAGTATTTTTCCTTCTTTTTTAATGTTACTGGATTATAATCGCCTATTTAACTAACCTGGAATTCCTTGGAATTCAGTGATTGTAATTTTTGTTACTTTTTCCAATGTTTATAATGTATGATACTGTAATATCGTAAGGTAGTTTGAACTAGAGATCGGTTGAAAATAGATGAAAACCGTATACGTCGACTTTCTGTGGTTCGTTTACATTTAAGAGTGCCAACGTGATTAAAGTCACCTAGTTCTTACATAGGTGTGAGGAAAACAATAGACCACGTTAGACGAGAAGGACGGTTTCGTTTTTCAAGGCGTCGAAGAGTAGAGTTGATAGAGCTGGGGGGGGTTAAGGTTAATTCGTACAAAAAAAGGCATGTTTTTGTGAATTTTTTCTGACGATACAGTTAAAATTTCTTTTTTAAAATCAATAGTACATTGAAGCATGACATTCGAAGAATATTGTGTAAAATTTTCACGGAGAAATATTAAAAAATACGGCAATGGCAGCAATTATTCGGACGTGTCTCGGAAAAAAGTATAATTGCAGTACCCCTCAGAACTTGGTGCTGGAGCATCAGAAATCAAAAAGTTGAAGTTCATTCGTTAGCTAACAGCCTTCCCCGGGTAACGCTGCGAAGGTTTTTTCGAAATTTTAATTGTTAACTTTTTCCGAACACTTTGAAGGGAAAAACGCGATTTTGTGCGAAAATTTTCGGCTAATTTGTTATTTCAAAATAAAAATAATTAACAAATTTGAAAAGTTTCTGTAGCGTTACCTGGCAAATTATATACAGAAATAGTTTTCAAAATTTCAAAAGGATGGGTGCAGTAGTTTTGAAGTAATTGAGGGCACCGACTTTGAAAACGTGAGTTGTGGGGAAACCGCTTTAAAGTTTTGAACAC